>NC_140475.1:5222500-5402500 GCF_051167445.1 Perissodus microlepis
TTGCTTGAAGAGAGAATCTAAAGAACGCTACAACTCGATGTCCCTTAGAGACAATGCTTTTCCAATTATGCTGTGCTGTGCTGTCATGTCTGTAGGTGTAAGACCAGCGCCTGTTTGTTCTATGTACTCGTGGACATTGCGTATGATAAATGGAGGGGCATATGTCAGCAGCCTGACTGAAAGGGCTGCAACCCCTCACTTCCTCCCGGTGATGGAAATGGGGAAATAATGAGGCCTATTTCTGCTCTGTGTGAGCAGTGTTTGTGTTTGTATGTGTGTTGGGGGGGGGGGTAAGGAGTAATGAATCTCCTCTTCATCCTCTCCCTTAGACACTGGCATCTGCCTCAGCCCATCTCCTCTCTAATTCATCTCCCAAGGAAAACAAGCAGGCCACAGACCCCTGATCTAAACAACAACACCTAGAAAGCCACCATTAGAATTGGAGGCAAAGCATCAGTGATATGATGGAGTTCTTTTCTGGTTTGAGCCTAATGACCTTCTCCTGTGTTCGGTTTGGACAACCAAGGAAGGTACATCTTTTGTGAACGATGATTTGAAAGCATGTTCTCTAAATAAAAAAAAAGTAGAGCGTGGTAGCAGTAGTTGGACAGCAACAAAGAAGTTGAAAAATAAAAAGCTTATTCAAGTAAAGCAG
The DNA here is from genome assembly GCF_051167445.1 of Perissodus microlepis. Classification (NCBI taxonomy): domain Eukaryota; kingdom Metazoa; phylum Chordata; class Actinopteri; order Cichliformes; family Cichlidae; genus Perissodus; species Perissodus microlepis. The sequence continues at coordinate 5,223,156 of NC_140475.1, forward strand.
TAAATGCCGCTTTTAAGACATTTTGTAGGCTACATGTGTGTATTTGTTGGGGAAGAAAAATGACCATTTCAGACAAATGAAAGAGCACTGAATAAAGCAAAATAAATCAATGTAACCTCTATTTGCGAGCCCAAGCAGAACATTATTACTATTAGGATTTGCTGTATATTGGATATATATTGATCTAACACTAGGGAAACATGATATTCCAGCTTCTCACAACTTGAGTTTAGACATCACATGCTAAAAAACAGACATATTCCTATTTATGTATTTAATTTTGGATTTTTACATCAAATATCATGATACATGGATATATCTGAATAGGTATTATTCTTAGAAACTATTGGTTGGGCTAACTGAGGAGATATAGATTTCAACTGACCTTTAGTTTGTTTGTTGGAATAAATCACTCAGTTATTAACTATCTAAGTCACAGCACTTAATCACACGCATACTTGTGCTAAAATATCACGCCATGAGGTTTCATGTTTTTATTAGAAAACAAACACTGAATCTCCGATAATGACCACTAGGGATGGGTATTGATAAGATTTTCACGATTCTGATTCCGTTTTCGATTCTGTTTAGCGATTCGATTCTTTTTAAAAAAGGAGAACACTGAGGTCGATTAGCTTAGAACTTTGTTTTATATCTTCTCTTTGAACAAGATAGAAATTTAGGAGTAACATGGCCTTACAAACCCAGCAGTGAGATCTTAAGAGATCCACAGCCTACGGCTCTTCAATGGGGTGTCACAGGGTCCCCAGGAAAAAAAATTGTAAATGTAAAATAATGAAATAAATATTCTTCTGTAGCAATAACAAAGTATAACATAAATTATTCAGTAGCAATTACACAAGAATATCCAGTAATGTCCCTGCCTACAATTAAACACATTCACTTAGCGAAAATCGGGGGCATCTGTGGCAAATGGGTGCAAGCCTTTACCACAAACTTAGTCACTGCTCGGTGACATTCGTCTATCCTGGCCTGAAAGGAGACGCTACCGGTAGACTGCAGCGAGAACTGCCAGCATCTGAGCCAGACTCTGTCTGTCTCTCTCATCATGGTCACCTAAATGCACAGTAATGGCAGGTTTTGTAATAAGGCAGATCGCGCTAACATAATATGCACTGTTAGTTGATTATTTACCTGCCGCATTAACGGGAGAGGACGTGCAAACGTTACCGCTGCTGCTGGGTTGAGATTCACGAGTCCGGAGTGGAATTAAAAACACGACATTCATTTAAGGTCATCGCGTGTTTTGTGAGCAAATGCTTTTGCATATTCGTAGTGTTTCCTCCTTTAAATGAAATATCTACTTTGCAAGTATTGCAAGCTGCCCTGTTGTCATCCGTTCTCGTAAAGTATAACCAAAGTTTTGAGGCGCCGTGTTTCCTGCCAGGTAAATGACGCTCCGCAACGTGGTGACGTCATTCGGGGCGACTGGAATCGATAAGGGAATCGTTTGCAAAAATGGCGAACAATTCCAAGGACAGTGGGAACTGGTTCTCAACAAGAACCGGTTTTCTATACCCATCCCTAATGACCACTTACCAGATGGTAGGAGTATCAAATCCAAAAGCATTCAGAAATGAACATCTTGTGAAGTCAAATCCTTTCGGAAGCACATAGTCGTTTTTTTTTTTACATTTCAGATTGATCTTTTACTGCCTTAATGACAAATAACAATGTTCGTCCCTGCAGACAACATTACGTTATTCACAGGATGAATAAAAAAGAGTTCTATTGACTCAAAAAAATGAATCCAAGGTAACATAATTATCATGTTGATTTTTTAACTTTATATTTGGGTCTTTTAACAGTTTTGTTTTTTAATGTTTCCATAAACGATGGCTGTAAGATAAACAGCTAGCTGTCATCTGTTGCCTTCTCCTCACCCAGAAAGATGTTAAAAAACAAAAAGCAGATCAGAATGAAATTCTACAAGGGATAATCACATTAGCATACACAACACAAACACACTGCAGTATGTTTTAAGCTCCTGATGGCGAGAAAAACAAAGCCAAGAGATGAGGTTGACTTCCCTACTCTGATTAAGGGCCCCTCCCTAGAGCGAGTCCTTGAAAGAGTAATGGGCAGTCATGAACTGGCTTTACCTCCATTAACCAAACCAGCAAACATTTACATAATGTACATATAATGTGTTGATTCATTCTGTCCTGATTCAAACAAGGCTCAGATAACTCACTGCGGCTGTATCGTGCTATTCATCACACCAGGTCATTTACATCCAGAAGCACTTTAAAGGCACTGCACATATATCTTGATGTACATACATTATCGGATCTTTTCAGAAAACTATACAGGTACATATGTATCCACATCACCTCATATCATAGGCTCATAGATCATGCCACATAGAAAGACTATGATGGAGCTCATCAGCCATTTCTCGTACATAACTTTGCTTTTAGTTTCAAAGGGATGATGGAAATTCAGTTTAGGGGTTTATTACCACTGTCATGTCAGACACTGGACATGGACTCAGTATGTTCAAAATTGAATATAACTGACTATACTTTGTGTATAGTTTGTATAATTTGTGTATTGTGTCTGTTTTGTGTATGTCTGTATCTCCAAGAACAAAAAAAAAAAAAAAAAAAATCAGGGTCATGCCATATAATAAGCACAATCCACAGAGAGGGTGATGCCATAGACTTTTTTTATGGATTAATGAATAATATTGAAGCTGGCTCCGGTAAATCTGCACCGTGAAAGTAAGTACTGATTTTAGATGATGTGCCTCTACTAATTAGTATTCATCACCACAAATATGCTGATTGTTTTTAACTGACTGTATCTTTTCTTATAAATGTTTAATTTTGGAAACAATAAAAATAGTCACTATCTAATGATGACTTATCTTAACTACAATATCTTAAATTCCTACTGCATTTTCCTATGTTTCCATATATTTTAAACATTACAGCGTTTGCGTACTGTTTAGCAACATATCCAATAACGACAGCTTACATGGAAGCAGGAACAGGTACTATGTAAACCACATGTAACAGGTACATATGGTATACAAAGGATATGCTATAGGTTCTATGACTCTATGACTATCTGTGTGACAGATGAGCTATCCATAATAGCCATTTGCTATCCTTTACTCATCCTGTCTCAATAATGGAGACAATTAATAATCATGAACAACCACAAAACTTATTGGTGCCATGTGTGTCAAGCAACCCTCCCACTTTTGGCTGATATTGATATTAATTAATACAACAACAACAAAAACAACAAAACTCGGAGGAAAGATACATGTAAATGGCTGTAAGCGACCACGCAACCGCTGCTCTGTGTTTTAGCACTTGGATTACTATCAGAGGCAGGAAAAGCTTCATTAATCTAACCAGTTATATACTTAATTGCATTTTATGCTGTCTTTATGGACACTTTGTTTTTTAATAGATTTGGAACTTGGGGAACGAAGCTGTTTGAGGACATCCTGAAAAGCTATTTGCCCCTTACATCTATCTATCTATCTATCTATCTATCTATCTATCTATCTATCTATCTATCTATCTATCTATGTGCACATTGGTTAAACACTGCAATATATGAGGACAGTGTTTCATTCCCATGTCTTTATAGATCATTTTCTTGTAAAAACCCAGACTTTCTGTTTGATACTTGCACGCATGGTTAGAAACATTCAAAAGTCAGCCAGAGATACTTTCACCCATTTCCTGGATGTTCTCCAGAGATGATAAAAAGGATATGTAGATCATTTGTTTTTTATCAGTAAACAGTCAATGTAATGTTTTAATGTAATGAGAAGAGGGTCCAACACTTAACAATTGTCAGTTCTTTCAATCTGGGTTATAACTCAACCTATTGAACCTGCCTCCAGCACCTACTGCATCCAGCTGAACCCATTAATCCATAGGCTCCCCTGAGATCACCATCCCACACACTTCCCTCTGCCCATACCCAAATAAATTACCTAGTCACTTTAGAGGAGCCTCTCCTGAGTATATAAATGCAAGCAGAGAGGGCAAACATGGGTAATGAAAGGATATAGGAGTTAATAGGAAGTGCATAAGCATCACTCAAAACTCAGGTTTTGTCACCATAGTCTGTTTTTCTGAGTTAACTTTTTCTCCAGAATGCCTTTTCATGCTCTTGCTCTACATACACATTTACACCTTTCAGCAAGGCAGCCTGAATAAGACACCCAATGAAATAGCACATGCCAGTTTTACTGACCAAACTGGATAAAGAAAAGCCAGCACGTCCACAAAACAAACACCATCAGCTGCTGTTTGGTCTCTGAGCTCCTTCATGAACTCCATCGAGGAAAAGCAAACATCAAGCAGACACATTTCACCAAGTGAGCCCACCCTGCATGCTGCTGCAAAGTGTTGCACAGCTGAGGAGGCCTATGCCAAGACAAGTTAAGCCTTTGACATGTTTGTGAGTCAGGACCTCACTGGTGAAGAGTGTGTTCATGCATAAGTGTGTGCTTGAACCCAATAGGAAGCATAAATTTTTGTTTCCTCTCACACATGAGACCATGTCACACAAAGACATGGGTGCATACATTAGCGCTTCTCACATGTCGAAAATTATTCAAGCTCAGTATTAACTCCAAGTCCATGGCGACAAACACACACACACACAAACACACAGTGTCCTTATTAAAATTCGTTTGCTTCTGCACCAGCGCTGTGGAGTGAGGGCTGCATAAGTCCTTCCAAAGATAACACAGAGAAAGCAGGCTATTGTCTCTTTCTAATCCTTTTGAATGAATACCGGGAAAAGTGAAGCTGCAAGTGGACGTTTCAGTGCAATGACATCTACAGCCCAGTGTTTGCACAGAAAACAGGTGTTGTCTGACAACATCAAAATCATTTGCACAACATACTTAGGCAGTGCAAAATACTTCTTTCTTGTAAACTCTGGAATTCTTTTCCTTCTCTGTATTGCATTTTTATATGCTCAATTTATTCAACGCTTGTTTAAAATTGTTTAGAGCAATACATTTTGCCAGGGCAAGCATGGCTAGCAGTGCTTGCTCAGTGAAATTTAAAAACACATGTTGATTAAAACATAAAAATTTTAGCAATCTCTCTCCGTAAAGCTCTCCGTGCATTTTGTTGCATGTTTGCATCCTTTCTGTAAATTACTGCTATCTCATGGCCACATTTGGCTATTGTCTCTAGAAGCTGCCTTGGCCAAATTTAGCATGTTAGTAACAGAAACAGAGTGCAGCAAGACATAGAAGGCTGTCAGTTTATATAAAAGAATAAAAGACCAGCATCACAAAATCAGGAAATGGTATATTTCAGGAAAAGCTGACCTAGATGGAGGAGATCTAAAGACTAGTCATTTGTTTTACATTTGATCATTTGTTGGATTCATTTTAAATGACTGTGAGGTAAATCTGACAATGATTATTTTCTGATTTGCATATTAATAATTTTTAGAATTATATTACTTTTTATTCCAGATATAACCAATGTATCAACTGCTCCACAGTGATCAAAGTGAGACCAAAGTGATGCCTTCGGATAACCTGATTTAGCCAAGACTAGACTTAAATTATGCAAAAGGCATAAGCAAGCTGCAAATCTTCACATTGGAAGACATAGCATGTAGGCAAGGGAAAATATATTTTGTATTGTAAGCTTTCTGGCTTCTGTGCCCTGATTTCTATTGACCAATCACATTTGAATAGACTTTGGTAGCATGTAAATAAACACTGCAAAAGGATTGCAATTGCCTAAACCATACTGTCTAATGCTGAGATACATTTTTCTTTTCTTTTTGTAACACACATTTGTAAACAATTATTGCTGGGAAAACACTGAAATGTTGGCCTTGATATCGGTTATTAAACCAGAAAACCTAAACAAATGGGTCTCTAAAGACTTTTAGATTTCCCATTGGCACTTTGGAAAAAGGAGCATACATTTATTGACCAACTACCATGAAAAGGAATAGACCAGACTCTAAAAGTTCTTTCTCACAGTTTGTTTTTTGAGCAGTCTCTTCAATGAACATTTTCCTCAGCTTGCCTTCTGGCCAAATCTCGTTTAGATATATTGTGCTGGTGATGGTCAATGAACTCCCTGAGCCTGCAATAAGCTGCCCCTGAAGAACTCTTAAGCTCTCCTCGATCAGTCACTCAATGAAACATTAGATGCTGCAGCAAAATTAATGCAGCTGAAATTAAATGAGAACACTGAAAAGACTCCCCTTCAGGAAAAAGAAGTGAGCATCTTAAGCTTAAAATCGATCAGTATAGGAGTTGGGCAAGGTTCTTTATTAACTTTGCAGAGGACCTTCCCCATAGACCCAACTGTGGACAAACACAACTGAGGTGTCAGCAGGTATAAAATGTGCTTAGATGGACTTCTGAGCCTTGTAAATACATTAGCTTTGAGCTGGGTATATAGCTAATATCAGCTCCTCCCAGCTGGAGAGGGCAGTTATTACCATTAATTATCCCTTCCTCATATTGTCCGCTGTTCACAGAAAACTCTAAAGAGAACTTTTGCGCTTCTCTGTCATTTTATTTTCATGTATCTGTTTCATGAATCTACATTTAATGTTTTTGTTTAAATCAAAATTTATTGAAAGAAAGCACAACAGGGTGAGGCTGCGTGAACAGAGGAGGGAAGCATGCTCACTGATCTAATAAAGATACACATATAATATAAGATTTCGAGTGCTTCTTTTGACAATTGAAAACAGGACCCTTGATTCCAACCAGCAGAAGCTAAATAAATAGTCTCAGAAGAAAAGAGTAAAAAGGAATCAGCTGCAGAAAGATCATTCAGGTTTTAAGCCTCTCATTGTAAACCATGCTGGGGCCCCGTGTCTCGTCATGAATACTATCTTTCCTTTACAACAGAAGCGATATAGTCCATTATTGCTGGAGTTATTTGTCAGATGTAAACAAACGAGCATGAAGACAGACATGTAAGATGCAGCTGAAACAGAAAGCAAATATAATTCATGGCTTTATTGTTGTGAGGTCCGGAGCCACAATATCTATTTTAACACTAATCAGAAATTGTAGCTGCAAACCACTAAAACCAGCCTGTACTGCAGAGGGCAACAAATTAAATTCACCCCCAGGGGACAGCTATAACGTGGCTCTGTAGAAATGATGTGCTTTTACTGGATGCGCAACATAACACATTTCTTGTGAAATACAAACATGCTGTGTTACAAGGCCAGATGCAAGGAGATTATAAGGACAGCAAACAAATGCCATGATCTAAAATATGCATGGAATATTCCATGTGAGAGAGTGTGTGTTGTATAAATTACCAAATTACTGTAACCATTGGACATTGTCTATATATTAAACTATGCATACTTATTCACAGTAGCCAACTTATTTTATTTACATCGCTATCATTCACCAATGACAATCATCAGTTTGCTTTCAACAGCAAGAGAACTAAGGCTGCAAAATACCGTATGATGAAGCTGGCTGAGAAGCCATGCCTTTCTATTATGCTAAGGTTGTGTCTCCAGTCTGTCTCGGGCTTCATTTCCACGTCTTATCCTGCACCTCTTTAGCGCAGCCAAGGTGAAATAGTGCAGAGGAGGAACACGGTTCTAACTGTCAGCAGCTGAGATGCATTCAGCCCCATCCTCCTGCACCACTAAGCCCTTCCACAAGCTTTCTAAACAAGTTTCAATTCCACAACTTTTGCCAGTGTCAGTCCAAATAAACAAGTACAAGAATGTAGCCCACATGCTGAAAGAGAATAAGACAGAGACATGAAAGAAGAGTGAAAAGGAGAGCCAGTTAACAATGTACTCTGTATTTATGTGGGGGACATGAGAAGAAAGCACAGAGGGGGAGAGAGAAAGAGAGGGTATATAAAGGGGAACTGGATCACAAGATGGTGCCTCATTTATTCATTGTTCAGTCATGCATACTTCGAAGAAATTATCCTTCTTTCATAAGTTGAAAAATGAGCAACATTTTTTGTGGATTTGGGGCCTCAGAGCATGCACGCTAGTATCCTTACCGATTAAATGGAGAGCATCAGTGAAACTGTTTTAGACACGCGGTATTACCATAAAAATGTATATTCATCATTAACATTGTTTTCTGAGGGTAACTGTTAATCAACAGAAAATTATGAGACACTATTTAATACCAATAGCACTGAGCAACATTTGGCTCCATTTGGGACATGAAAGACTGTCCTAGAGTGTATTCCTCAACTGGTTGTGAGTGTTTGATTGAGGTTGCTTGCTTGTTTCTGGCTGTCGATGTGAAACTGCCCCGTTCATGCAGACCTACAGACCAGTCAGTGACCACCTTGGGAAACACTGGTTACTAAGGAAAAGTGTGTATTCTGCAATTGGCTGGCAAGTTGGTTGCTGTAGGTTGACAGGAGTTGCTAGCATGGCTGCAAATAGGTATACAGTGCTGCACCACAAACCTCCTTGTGATTGCTTTGGTAGCTAGTAGGTTGCTGCTGTTGCCAGTAGTTTGCATGGAAGATATTGACTTGAGATGTCTGCGATCACCTGCAAACTGCTTGCCAAGTGGTAGCAAAACTGTTAAAAGTGTCCAGAAATGGAGAGGATTCGCCTTCAAAGTAAAAGCTGCATCGTTTGACTTGGCTGCGTTGGTTGTAGCAATAATGCACAACTCTTACTTTGAAGGCTATCATGCTCTCATTCTAGCATGTATTACACTTTTTCAACAATCACAACAGAATGGGGAGTAAACGGTGTGCATTTGTAGACAAGTTAGGATTTTCCTTATTGGGTGACTCTTGTTGCTACTGTGCTAGGGTTTTGTTTTGTTTTGTTTTGTTTTTTAGGGGATAAGAGGTTTTCTGCACTGTATGGAACAACAAACTGCAATGAAGGGCATTACGTGTCCTTGAGACTGAGTGCTTAGAAATGCCAATTAATTTGTACTTCCTCTACTTCACAATAAAAGTCAGTTCCACCGTTATAAACAAACTTGGACAGGATTATTTATCACAAATGATTTTCAAACTGTTTTACTAACCGAACTATGGCTGAACACTAAGAATGTTATTTGGCAAATGTATGCATTGTTAGCATCCCAACGTTTTACCAGTGCATGCCAGCCTGAGCTTTTCTAAAGTCATGAGGCAGACTACAAGAAGGCTACTCTGTAAAGCACAGCACAAAAAAGACATAATCAAGTAGCTATGAAGTAATTTTCAATGAAATGTTCCCTGCTAACGCAAGTTAAATCAAGCACTCGTATAATGTTGACACATAAAAAAAGAATTTTTACTGTAAATATACTGCCTCAAATCACTGGCATCAATGCAGGGAACTGCAGGAGTATAAATCCTAACTTGTGAAAAAGTGCCTGGAATTATTGTAGGTGTTGCTGGAAACTAATCAAGAGCATCATTACCTTTTTCTTTCCTCTGTGATTGAAAATGATATTTGGAAACAAATTAAGGACACTGGGGTCATTTATTTTCAAAGATACATATTTCCTTGCAGTCTGGCATAAAAAAAGGAGATCTTTCAAAGGCACTAAGCAAGTCATTTTAAATGTATCTCAGTAGAATTTCATGAAGCTCAAACAGTAAGACAAGCTCTTAATTATGGCATGACTACAGATTTCTTATTGAACATAAAGTCCAGATTTGGCTGTCTTTGCACAAATAAGTAGGCTGGAGGGTGTCTGATGGAGGGCAGTGACTGCTATTCCTCATCATGAAGTGAAATAGAATAATCACTGACAAATCAATAAAAACAATAAAGTTAAGTTTGTTACGTTTGCTTAATGAATGCTAATGAACCTTTCGCATTTGTCATGCAGCTGCTTTTAAAATAAAGAATCTGCATGTACAATGACTGACTTTACATCCAAGTAACATTCTCAGGAGAGGAAGAAGAAGTTCTGTTCTTATGCGCTACATCATAATAACTACTTTTTATTCACAACAGAAATATGGAACATTGCTATTTTTGGGCTATGCATCTTTGTATCGTTTCATCTGTTCACCAGCTGTCTGTGTTAACATTTTGGCTTATAAATTAATACTGCAACACCTGTTTCACTTTACATTCTAATTTCTTTGCAGGATAATAAACTGATTCAATTCTAAAGCATACATATATGCTGTTCCAGGCAAGCAAAAGGTTCTTTAGTTGTATGTTTTACTACACCACTACGAGACTGGCATTGCTGCAAAATCAGGACTGTGAACAGAAACATTTTCAGGGTCATGGCTGTCTGGAATCTTGCCAAAATAGAATTAGATGGAAGAATAAGGGTCTAGTGGTCAATCCTTAGCAAGGTAACACAGATACAGTTGCTGATAGTCACACCTCTGGGCAATTTACCATTTGCAGTCTGCCGCACTTGGACTTCTTTGAAACCAGGAAGAAAAACATAATAACAACCACACACAAAAACACACACACAGAAAGAGGCTAAACTCACAAGAAAAAATACAAAGTCCGTGAACAAAACAACCACAACCTTATTACTGTAAAGCAACAATGGGCAATTGTTTTTGGGCAATGTTGGAAAATGAAAATGGTCTGTGCTGACTCAAATTCATCACACTTACAGTAGACGTCCACCCTAATGGACTTGATGGCAGGAGAGCCAAGGCCGTTCTCAGCCTTGCAGTAGTAGCGGCCTCCCTGGGTCCTCTGGATCTTTGCGATATGCAACGTTTCGTTGAAGACGCTGGAGTCCTGGAAACGATCTGACACACTACCAGCTGTCTTTGTCCACCGTATCTGCAAAGAAGAAAAAGTGAAAATTACTACGCTTTTCAACGACTTGACAGAAGAGACACAGAACAGACTCAGTTAAGAAGCTAATATACAGTGTAAGTATAGAATAAATACCACAGCCAACATAAACAAAAAAGGGCAGGTAAAACAGAGAAAACGTTCATTTAAAGAAAAATTTTATTCTGATTGGAACAAAATTACTGTTTTTATTCCGTTTTCTTTTGATCACAATAAAGCTTTTGATCACAATAGAGGAACTCAACACTTCCTCCATTTTTTCCCTGTGAAGTGGCTACTGGAAAATAGAGCTACAATAAGGCTTTTGATGTGAAACATTCAGAGTGGCATTTCATTGCCAAAAGATTAACAGCAAAAGAAAAAAAAAACCATAAACTGGATGGGAAAGAAAAATCTGTTGAAATGATTCACTAAATCTGTTAAAGAATGCAGTGAATCGTTTTAGGAAGATGGCAAACAGCAACAACTATGATCAGGTTAAAGACTTCATAGCCTTGTTGTTGTGAGACTGCAAGAAAAAAAAACAGTAAACTGCAACAAGTGACTGTAGTCTGCATCATTTACAATGTGACATACTTTGACTTGTGCACAAATGAAACAAATAATACTGTGTTAAGAAGTGATATTTAGAGGTATCCATAAACAATTTTTGTCACTAATCCACAGAGCCAACCTATACATGTAGCTTTTCCCCAGTGTATATGTTTAGTGCTAAACCAAGCATAATCCCTCCACTGTCCGAATCCATGTTTTATGAATAGATAGATGAATAGAATAGATTTTAAGCGCCTTGAGGCGACCTTTGTTGTGATTTGGTGCTATATAAATAAAATTGAATTGAATTGAATATCGGAGCAATATTGATCTTCAAATCTAATCAATGTAGTCTGTGCAGTAGACATAATATATAATATTTAAAAACAAATTACCAAACAACATCTATAAAAATAAGTAAAATAGAAAATAGAAATGAAGGTCTGTCTGTATCATATGCTGGCCTTGCTCTCCCTGCAGATGATGTAAATCAAATTCTCCGGCAGCTATGATGACCTGCATGTTTGCCACTCTGTTTTTCACATGATCCTGCATTCATTTTATGTGGGAACATTCCTTCTCGAAGCAGCTGAAAGGTTCTTTTGTGAAGCGCACAGTGTTGATTTGGTACCTAAAATCTTCATCTAACTCACTTTCCTCTGTTCCACACAAGACTGACCTCAGCATGGCCTTCTCAGCATGAGTACCTTTCACGAACTGATGAGACCCAGTTAGCCCATGGCAATGAGGTGTAATGAAAGGTGAAATAGTGTTACTCTCCAACATGAGGTTGTAATTGACTCTCCATCATCTCCCTCTCCTGTCCTCATTAAAGCATACAGCATGAACAGGTACTGTGACAACTCTGGCCCGGGGGCCACACAACCAGAACCGTGAAGCATAAAGCGCCATTCAATCCCTCATCCTAAGTAAGCTACAGATGGACTGGCTTTGCCTGCAGAGCCTTACATATCTCTGTCTAGGCAGGGGAGGCTATGAATTAAAATCCAATATCTCCACACTGTATGGTGATAGCATCATCTTGGATACTGATAACATCCCATTTTGCAGCGATAGCATCAGATGGAACAGGGATATCATTGCATGCAGGGATAGGGATTGGGTGCTATCACAGAGATTGCTGCAGCGCTGCTCTAGCTGTAGGGTTTTAACCATGGCGACTCCATCCCAAGGTTACGACAGTATGAAGTTTGGTCATTTTCCAAACAGATACGAGAAAGGAAAGGGAAGGGTGGGTGGCCCAAAACCTGATAATGGTAACCTATTCCAGAGGCGTTTTTGGACCTTGGGGGTAGAGGATGACATGAAGCAAAAAATTGAAGCTTATCAGTTTCAGATTCTCTGTCTTGCTTGAGGTGTTACTTTTCAGAGAGGTAGAAATAAATTAGATACCTTTAAAATTCATATACAGAGAGCGTGTGTAAGTTACTAATTCTTTTCAACAACCTCTTCCCCCGAAAAGAAAAAAAGATTCTGCTGTCAGACTGTGCTTATACACCATCCCTTTACACAGAGGCCACACTACCATTAAAAATAAAAGCCTCTAAATTAGCACCCGGCATACAAAAGGCTCCACTTGGCCTGTTTAAAATGCATTGAGAGACACTGAGAGAAAGCACTTGATGAAAAAGCCCAAACTCAGCAGCTGATAGATGCAAAAGCCACACCGTCGGAAAATCTGGGGCCTTGTTCTAACAGTTAGGGACATCATGAGTTCAGCACAACAAGCGCTAAAGTTAAATAACTTATGAGCATAAATTAGATGGGAGCAGATTTTCTGAATACCGTGTCACTACAGTGCTCTGGATTCCCTCATGCAAATACAAAGCGAGCTGGCTTACGGCGACCTCAGCAGAATTCAATATTCACCCAGCTTATACCCCCAGTCATTTTCTTTGGCTTTTGTGTAAAGAGCTTTGCGTTTTCAGAAAATGCAGTATCAATAAATGCATTGTTAGAGTGACACTAAGAAGTGGGTATTCAAATAACTCTTTATATTTTCAAAAAAGGGAAATTGCAGCAGACCACATTATTGGTGAGCTTTCAACTCCTTCTGTACCCTCAGGCTATTTTCATTCCCACTCTTCTGACTTTTTTACCTCTGCCCACAAGGGGCGTCCTGAAGTATACCCGGTGAGAACAGTTTGACCCTCTTCACGCTACTCAGTGCAATGCAAATACTCTTGATCTGAGAGGCGCTGGCAGATTCGAGCAATATGATAATTGTTCCTCCCAGCCCACTGAAAGCCTAGCTGGTTTTTTTTCTGTTCTCTTCCAGGACTATGTCAAACAAAACTCGTAAAGTACCTACAAGTATACAGAAGGGAATGTGCCAAACTACCCGTGGTGTACCAGCTAGTAACAGTATTCTAGCAGAATATTATTCCTGTCTGTGCCTTCTGATTAAAAAAACTGCTTTATTTCACATTTTGTGAAAGCACCATGACAAAGCGAAGTCAAACACAATAATAACGCTTTTTTTGTTTTCCTTAAATCAGACAACCCTAGCAGGAATTACAGTATTTGCTTACATGGAAAGCAGAAGCTTGTATAGATTAATATCCAACTGAATATCCCAGCAGTGTCTGAGACCACACATGCTGAGATGTCACAGCACGAGCTAATTAAAATGCACCCAGTGTCTGTTGTTATGCAGTGATCATATGCTGGAGCACGCATCTTTGGTGAATCTGCCATATTGCCCGCTGTGACGTTTCCCTCTACCGAACTCGAGACTAGTTTCTAATTGCCAGTCGTCTTTTCTTTTAGGCAGTGACATTGGTCTGCGCTGCACAGTGGTGCAGACAAGTGTGGCTGAGCATGACAATCAAGTGATCAGAAAAAGCAGCAGGGGGTCCACAAATTGAGAGTGCACTTACACCACAGGTCTATATTAGAAAATACTGGCCTTCATAAAAATTGGATGATCATACTGTATGAAACGCATCGCAGTGACAGTTTTGATGTCAGAACCTGAATCAAAGAGGACAAGCACAAGACAGTGACATACACGAAAATGAAACTACATCTGCTTTTTGTTTGTTGAACTGCATAGTGTATGCTTGACTGGTGCTATTAAATTCACTTTTAAGACTATAGGTGGGTTGGATAGGGTGCAGATTAAGGGAAAGCTATCAGACAGATCCCCTTTTGATACTGCAGTTTGTATGGCAAACAGTGGAAAAATAGAAGGTTACATCATGCTCAAAAAAAGCACCATCTGCTAAAGACACTGGCACTGTAGGCTGTCATGGGAGCATCCAAAACAGATCACATACTCCAAGTGGTCTGTATAAAGCGAAATATCCTAGGGCCTGAGGTCAGCTTATTTGTACTTGCTGACCCGTGGTGCTGTGAGTTGAATCTGGCTGGCCAATAATTGAAACACACACAAAAAAAGGTGTTTGCGATGTGGTTTTGCTGGCTATTGGAGCTTGGTACTCAAACAAAGTACTGTGGACATAATGGATGGAGGCCAGGGCAGAGGAGATGGGGGCAGATGGCTTCATCATCAGGGACTCTTTGATGTCTGTTCATAGCATCAAAGACAATGAATAGATCTGGAGAACAGTGACCATGAAAGTATGAACAGGAAAAGCTGTTTATATTTATGTGGTGGTCTGACAGAGTCAAAAACACCCAAACAGTCAAAGAAAGACAAATAATATGATTAAGGAAGCAAATAAGACTTACGAAACACTGTTTTTTAAAAAGGAATGAACAAATCGATTTTTCTTTCCAGCTTTGAGTCATCTATCAATGTGCAATTCTCTAAAAAAAGAATTTGTAAAATGTAAGAAAATATTAAAAAATATATACAGTTTTGTAGAAACCCAGAGGACATTTTTTACATTAGATTTACATATAAATATGTTTTACATTTTTCAAAACACTGAACAACTTCAAATCTTTGCAATTAAAAGCTTTAGCCAGGTGTTTGTTAATATCGCTTAATAAATTACTTCTTGCCAAACTAAAACCAATTAAGTTCTTTTCCTTGAGCAAATGATTAATGGACTGCTGCAATACACAGAGATGTTAGTCCTGTAGCAGGAAAGGCACTGCATCAATGAGGATTTTCTCAAGCCATTTGATATTTGTCATCCTTTTTTATAAATTTGGTAAAGATGCAAAAATATAAATTTCAGGACTTCTAGACTCACCAGATTTCATGATTCTTATCTTTTTTAATTGACTATAAATTATTAACTTGAAGATGTCAAATTGTGTGCACTCTTTGAATTACAGTTTTAGTAAAATATTTAGTTAAACAGCCAATTCAATTTAAATGTATTTATTTAGAGTCAAATAACAACAACAACAGATCCTAAAATACTATAGAGAAAACCCCAACAATCAACAACCTCTTATGTGCCCCTTGGCGACAGTGGGAAGGAAAAACTCCCTTTTAACAAGCAGAAACCTCTGGCAGAACCAGGCTCAGGGAGGAGCAGCCATCTGCTGTGATCGGCTGTGGGTGAGGGGAAGGAAACGGGACAAAAGACACGCTGTGGAGGACAGCCAAGCCACTTGTAACTAAAGACAAAAAAGTCAGCAACATCACTAAGGGGGCGAATTTTGCTGGCTGACCTTCATGATCACACCCTGAGATGTCTGTGACTGTACTGAGCGAGGGTTTCCCCTCATAGTCAAGAGGTTTATTAGATGGGGCATTATTTGGTGCAAAACAGGGCATTGCTTATTTGCAATTTCTGAATCATAAGCTGTTGAATATACCCGAACATAAGACGTTATTATGACCAAAGCATCAGATGTTGCTTATAACCAGTATATTAGACCGTTTCAAATAGTATTTGAAACAGTATGAGACAACGGAGCGTATTTTAGTGTTGAGAAATGTTTTATTCTTTTCCTCACAGAGCCAAGATCTGAAAATCCTTCTAGTGACATCTGTACTATACATCCCACAGAATTAAATTTAATTGGTCCCTGATCCCTCCAGATACAAATAGTCCCAGTCTTTCTGCATAGCCCAGGGTAACACCTTGAAAAATGCCTAACCCACAAGTCAGCAGTGAAAAAACACATATGGTGTGGAGTTGACTGACAGGAACATATATTTATTTGACAATTAAATGGAAAGGCAGAGAAGTCTTGGTGCTGCTACAAGTGTGTTTGTGTGTGTGCCTGTATTGGCTGGATGCAAGTATGACTTTATTATTAGAAAGCCCTTGTTTTTCTTTCTGAGGTGGGTAGGCGGATAGGCACAGGGCTGACAAGGAGAACGGCTACAAGGAGGATGCTGCCTGGTTGGACACAATCCAGAGACTCCCACCAGTGAGAAGGCCTATAGGGGCGTCTCTGTAATTTAAGAAGTGTGCATATTGATAGACATGTGAAGAATTAACGGTGGCAAAATCGCCAACCACGGACCCATTTACTCTGCAGTTGGTCCTTTGTGGCGCTATACTTGGCACAGCACCCCTCAGTGTATGCATTAACCCAGCACCAGTCAAAGTCAAAGAAAGAGACTGCAATCTGAACATTAACATTGAAAAAGGCAATTTTGTGATTTGCTATTGCAGAACTAATTGAGGATTTCACTATGCTAGAGATGTGCCATGAGTCTATGTGATATCATCATCCTTGATTCAAGCTGCTATATGGAAGGATTGCTTTGGTCACCCAAAGTTAGCATGGGAGAAACCAACTGGTCTGCAAAAATGCAAACTGGAAATGCTGAACATTTGCCTTGAAAGGAAAAGCTGCACCTCTTGAAATGTGTTTGCTGCAGCGGTAAGCCATCAGTTTTACTTTGAAGGAAACTGTTCTCCGTTTCCTGTTTTTGTGTCAGCGTTTTAAGTTTTGCTACCACTTGGTAGCTAGCAAGTTTCTGGTAGCAGCCAAAGCTGCAGTTTGGTGTAACATCCTCTCAGCAATCAATTTTACCTTTGACTTCTAGCTAGGGATGGGTACCGGTATCGTTCTGACATAAACGGTAGTAACCAGACCGAAAAGCAGCGCACATTTCGGTGCTTTATTTCGATACCCATCCCTACTTCTAGCAGCCTCTGACAACTGCTGGAAATATGCATTTGTCAGAGGCCTAAAGACATTGACCCGTTCCTGGGCCTGTGCAACTGAGATCTTGGTATAGATATAGAGGGCATATCTGACTTATCAGTGCTAACTTGCAAGTAAACTGTGCCTACCAATACTTTTTAAATAATGTTATATGAATTCTGAAGTCTGAGAAAAATGTGATTTTTGTCTTTCTTTCAGGCCTACCCTATATGATTTAGTAAAGTAAAACAAGTTATAGAAAAATGTCTTGCTATACTCTATGGTTATGATGTTTTGGTTAATATAAAGTACTGTAGGCAGTTGACAAGATTACAGAGTCTAGTCAAGAGATTATAGTAGCCAGGGAAACTAACTGTATTAATGCATAATTTCAATTTATTCACCTGTTATAAGCTACATATTTTATATATATTAATAATTTACTGTATGTATCATACCTAGGGATGGGTATCGTTTAGGTTTTATCCGATACCGGTGCCAAACCGGTACTTTTGAAACGGTGCCGGTGCTTAAACGGTACTCAAACCGGTGCTTAAAGAATGGAGAACACAAACTTTGTCCAAAAACCTCTCATGTTCAGCTGTTTTTTTGTAAAAAGATAACAATGTTAGCCTTTTCTGCAGCTATGGGGCATATATGGTATCACTCTTGGCTGGAAGCAGTGCTTAAACAATGGAAAAAACACAAACTTTATCCAAAAACCTCTCATGTTTAACTGTTTTCCACTTTTTCTTTGGTCATTTTAGCCTTTTTGGCCAGGGTGAAGGGAGTATCTGCCATCAAACAAGAAGACAGCCGCATGTAGCTATGATGATGTTTGCTAGTTCACCTTACATGCATCAATGTAATAACGTGGTTAGCCTACTCAACGTAAATTACACACGAACAACATTACGCTACTCACGCAGAGAAGAACGGCTGCTGCTGCCATCATCATCCGTCATCATTTCTGCTACACTGGCAGGGCTAGGGGCCAGGACTCTATTCTTCGGGTTTTTGGGGGATGTTGCTCCGGGTCCGATAACTGGCAACCCACCCGCAGTAGATGTGCACGGAGTGAGGTCTCGCAGCAAGCTATCAAATACGGCGCATTTCTCGGCTTTTAAAAAAAAACGCTATGCGTCGCCAGGTGTTTCATCGGATTTGAGGTGTTACCTCCTTTGACAGTATCACAGTATCAGCTTAAAGCACTTGTTGCAGGCTGCTGAGTTTGCATATTTTGCTGTGAAGTACAGCCATACATTTGACCGGTCCTCCTTGGGCATTTTTAATCTGTAGCTCTGCTCTAAAAGAACATACGTACCTGGACCCGCCTACTATCCTCGGAAACGTAAAATGATTGGCTAGAATCTAAAGTGTATCACAGCTCAGGAAAAAAAAAGCACCGAAATAAAGCACCGAAATGTGCGCTGCTTTTCGGTCTGGTTACTACCGTTTATGTCAGAACCGGTGCCATCATGGCACTGGATACCGGTACCCATCCCTAATCATACCTATCATCATGTTTCATAAAAAACAAGATCATTTATATGATATACAGTAAATCATGTGAGAGTTAAACGTGGAAATATGTATAGACGATATCTGCTAGTATCACAGAGAAGTACATACAAAAGACACAGAAAGCAAACTCACGCACACATAAAGAACTGTTCGCACTGGTTGTCTGTCTGAACTTGCACACTTGTAAAGTATCAAGACAGGACACAAAAAAAGAAGTACAACCTTTGCAAGTACTGATTATTTCCCCCTGCATTGGTCTTGAAAGATAGAGAAACTCAACTCAATTAAAATGTGGAACTTTGGGGCAAAGAAAGGCTCAGAACACGTTCTAAGGATTAATATTTAATTCTAACGAAAAGATGGGCTGTTACTGCCGTATTAACTTGCAAGTCTGTTTCCGATGAGGTCACATACACTTTGGTTTTTCTTGCAACATCACAAAACCAGCCTTAGGTCTACTGCCATTCCAGATAACCACCTCAGCCTCCTAAACCACTCAGAATGACTGTGCTCTGTCCCCAGTCCCATGCCACTACCAGAGGGGGGACAAAGCTGACACATCCCAAAGTCCAGAGAGACACAGCCGAGACCCACTGTGCCAGGGGATCTGCATGAGTCTCATAATGACTCTGTTTCAAAGGAGATCCTGCCTTTCCTGCCACAGCCCTGCATAGCTTTTGATCTCGCGCTACACTCCCACCCACTCCCTCGCTCTGCTCTGTTTTTCAAAAATTCTAATTAAGAGGAAAGACAGAGATGATGAGTACAAAGTTGTGACCCCCTCCCGGGGACGGAAAGAGACGAACAGTGTGCCTGAAACAGTCTTATTCAAGGAGCCTCACCTTTTCAGTTGAAACATAAAAAAACCATATGTGTTTTGGTTTTGCCGTCCAGAGTTTCTGGAAATTCTGTAAAATTTTTGTTATTGAGCAAATAAGATAAGATAAAAGATGACCTTTATTAGTCCCACAGGTGGGAAATTTGTTTCGTTACAGTAAAAGTGCAAAGTTATGTAGCAGAAATTAGAAAACACTGGAATACAATAAAATAAAATAAAATACTATATACAATAGAATAAAATAGAATAATATATACAATAGAATAAAATAAAATGCAAATGCTATATACAACTGAGTAAGAAAATACAAAAGTACAACTTTGTCAGAAAAAGAATTGCACATATAGCAGTCTTATTGCACATGTGTGGGTTTGATCAGCTGCAAAAGTCTTTGTTCAAATCAGAAGCAACATGTAATAAAAAGACAATAAAGGTTAGGGTGACCTACTGGGTTAATAAGAACAAAATGTCATGGTCAAGTAATTCATAGCAGACCTGTTTTATGTATCTATGTGGCTCATAATACCTCACATTTAGTCTAAAAGAGCAGATGAGACCTTATTTTTTCCATCTGCTTACTTTTTTAAACTTTTAATTGTATATTTCTAGATTTGAATACTACAAACAATACATAGTGAGCACAAAAAAACAAACTAATTATAAGCTTATTTTCATCAGAGAAAAAAGGTGTAAAGTTTTTTAATTAGTTCACATCACAACAGTAAATAAGAATGTGAGGAAGGCTTGCTCTCAGATGTTGAGAACCCATGTGCATTCACATGACCCAGAGTCTTTTAACTGTGGCCTGTTTCTCACTCGTTTGGCAGATGTTTTTGCTGTTTTCTGCAATCTCATTTTACTTGGAAGCTGTAATTATCAGCATACAGGTGCACAAAGCAAACGAAACCATTAATAATTAAAGGATTAAACTTTTAAGCTGGTTTAGTGCAGACTTATGTGGTATGCAGCTTTGATGCTAATACAGATTTAAAAGAGAGCTTTCTGCAGAGAGGAGAGATGGATACAGAGATATGGTAGAAATTAACAAACCGCCCCATGATTTGCATGTGCAACTATCTTTTCTTTCCCATGCTGTCGGTTAAGGGCAGATGAAAAGGCGCTGACTTTCCTACCTGCGGTCGAGGATGACCTGTCACCAGACAGGTGAGCTCCAGGGTCTCCCCTTCTCGTATGGTGTAGACTCTCTCGGTGTGCCTCTCCTCTTCAACATTACAGGCGTGCCCCGAGTGTATAATGCGGACCGTAGGAGGTGCTGTTTGGGGGGGAAAAAGCACAAAGTGTGTTAGCATTCTGGTCGTTTCTGAAGGAATGAGTAGTTTAGTGAAGTAGATGGTGTATTGATTAAAAGGTTGTCTCACTTATAACAAGGCTATTCCAAAGCTTTGTGCACACATTTACACTGCACCAAGCACACAAATAACTAGAGACAGGTAAAAGAATTGCAAAAAGAAGTGACACTACTTTTATAGCATTCCCCTTGGCTTAGCATTTTAAAAGCTGCCTATTAATTATTGGGGACTGGCAGTAGTAGCACTTTGTTTCTCTCTAAGTCACAGGGGTGAGCAACCAAACTTGGCACACAGGTAGGCCCATAAAGGTTCTTATCTATATCAGAGGTTGTGACAACATTGTGTCGCTAAATAACCACTCGGCAACAGGCTTAAATCATGTATTTTGAGCATTTATGCAACTGTAACACTTTATAAAAGCATCATATCATTTTTGTTTCACCAAAACAACATTTAATTTAAGTCCACAAATGTTGAATTATGCATGATGTATTATGATGCCATCCTGCTACCTAGCAACGACCTAGCAACAGTGTAAAATGACCCACTTTAAGCATATAAACAACATCTATCGCCCGTGTTCTCTCTTTTTTTTTTTTTGTTATTGCTTTTTTGTTACTTTGCTCAGTGTGATTAGGCTCACCAGTCTGCCAAAAAGACATACAGGCCTAACAGTACTATTGCACAAAATTTGTATGATTTTGTTTGGGCCAGTGATTGATTGAGTTACTTGCAGAATTTTCTTAAAAGACCTTCGCTCAGGGAAGAACTATCTTTGTTTTTGATTTTAGGGTCTTTACCTTACAATATAAAGTGCCTTGAGGCAACTGTTGTTGTGATTGGGTGCTATATAAATGCACCTGAATTGAACTGAAGCTTCTTAGAAAGGTTGGGGAGGTATTGTACGTTAGCTGTGGCAGAAGCAGTAACCGAATAAAATACGTCAAATTTCAATCAGACAGGCAGCAGTAATGACCATCTGCAAAATACTGATGGTATGCCACAGAACTAGTAATCTTGGAAAATATCTTTCACTATCTCCCCTATCCTCCGTGCCATCAGATATCAGAATTAATTTAGAACTCAGTGTAATTACATGGAAGAAGGGTTTTATTACAAAAATGATTACTTAAAAAAAAGAAATAAAAGATGTATCAGTGCACTTCTGGAAAACACTTTGACTCAGAAAAGCATAATATTTCACAAAATGTTAATACCAGCTAAAAAAAAAAACTGCCATTAGACCATATGGAGAGTGGGTGTCCATATTTAAATTACTGCGTACCTCATTTTGGAACCGAACTCATCATGTAGCACATTCATTTTTCCGCATAACTTCCTAATGCAATCTAATCAGGGATATAAAAATGCCGGAAACTGCAATATGAGCAAATTAAACTACCCACAGCTGTCTGTTCACAGCTGTAATTACCTCACTGGTGTTTCTCTCCATCATTTATTTGACCCTTGTGAGACGGTGAGAGGATTTTTGGTCTCTGCACACACCAACAGACAGTGGTGCATACGCGATGGGGGTTAAACTGAGCAGAGGAAGGAGTCATCTTAGGTAAACCACTTCAAAATATTCACTTCCACTGAGCTGTAAAAAATGCAGTTGCATGTAACCAACCCCTGACAATACTAGCATCTGTTAAGCATTTATTCCTCTCCAACTTACATGATTAGTGAAGAGGTTTGGGATGAGATGATTTAGAGAGCGGATACGGAGTATCATTAGGAGGAGGAGTACAAAATGGTGAAAAAGAAGGGGGAGAAAAAAAAAATTCATGCTGAAAAATCACGAGGAGTTTCAGACTGTTGCTTGCCTTTCATGTTAGAGGAGCAGCTTCCTGTGTGGGCCTCTCTAGGCAGAGCGTGCCCCAGCAGCAGAGTCAGTTCTACCTCTACCCAGGCTTCAATGCTAATGAGCACATCGCCACTCCTCCCTAACACTGCTTTGGGAGTCTCAGTGTATCCTTCGCCATGCACTAACCACTCGTCCCTCCCTGATACTAGCCATGCTGTTTGTTTCATCCAGGTTGTTGGCTTAATGCTCCTTCTCACTTGTCCTGCCTGTCTAAATGCCACATGGTGATGTGCACTGATACAGGTGCTAAATGCGCACGCATGAAGCCTTCCTTCTTTTCCTTGCCCTTCATTGTCTTCCCTTCTCAATTTGGACACACTGGTGCTGAATTCCATGGGGGGGAATAAGGGTCTGAGAAATAGGCTCAGTGTAAGGGAGCTTCACGCAAGGCTGCCACTTGAAAGAAAAAAGGCTTAGAAACAAGACCCCAGGGTACTAGCTAAACAAAGTGCTAATGGCATTTACTCCATTGAACCAGTATCTCTCTAGCATAGGCTACTATCAGACCTGGAGGAAAGTAGGGAAACACCCATAATTAATGATCTTCAGCTCCTATCACAGTTACCGCAACAGCTGCATACACAATCGCATAAACACACACTCGTTCTTTATGCAGACAACACCAGGCTTACAGCCACAAAAGCAAATACCCGTCTCTTGAGCTTACATAATGAGCATCCTAATGTTCTAACAGTGACAAATATCCTTGTACAGCTAAGACCTGCTTTTTCAAATCGTTTGGCCCAAAGCGTGAGCTAAAATCACTGTCATTACAACGTAATTTTCAGTTTGTGTTCGTGAAAGCCACTTGATACTTTACAAACAGTAACTACTCATATACTTAGAAAAGATATTTAGGAATGGGCAATGTGACATTAATGCTGTGGGAATTAGGGCCGGGGCTTCACAAAGTGAGACATCAGTGGACTGACAGGTCTGAGATAAAAGATGTGCTGGTTGAAGGGAAACAGGAGACAGACAAAGCTTTGAACACACCACAGCGGGTCAGAAGTGTCAGGTTATATCCCTCTAATTCTTAACTACATCCCATACAAGTTCATTACATGGAAAAAGATGATGTCTTATATACTGCAAATGGTATGTTATAAAGGGCCTGTCTAATCGTTTCTATCTACCTCCTTGCATGCTTTGAATGGAGAACAACAATTTTGCCTTACAGGATAGATGCAGCTTTTACACATTTTTTTAAATCTTGTTATTTAACCAAGACTGGTGTGCTGCTAAGGTTGAATTACAGATTGCATCTTATATGTGTAATTATTATGACTGCCTGACATGTTATGTACAGCTGTATAAAGTGTCATATGTGCAACAGTATATTTAATCTGTAAGTAAACATCTTAAATAAAGGCGCCTAAGAAAGCAAATGAAGTCAATTTCAGTAAAAACTTCAAATTTAGATGCATCACATTATGTCGTATTCAGCAGTAAGTGCATGGAACATGCCCGCAGTAAGAAACTGCAGATCACACATTGTTCGGACTAGCGAGGGTCCAATTTGCTAATGTTTACTAAAGCTTAACAAAGATAACTCAATTTAATCTTTCATTTTCAGCTAATTTAGTTTTGCTTAGTTAGTTTCCAAACCAACAAGGCCTAATTATCTTTAGTGGGAGAAGAAACACTAAGTTCATAATTCTAAGAAATGGAAAACACAAAACGCTCTGCTGCAACTTGAAGTCCTACAGATGTAATAATTAATGGTGCCTGCTGGAGTTTTGCAAGCAACAAAAGTTATCATTAAGACGCATCTTGATACACAATACCATCTGGAAAGCATCTAACTGGCAACGGCTTCATTTTTCGGCATGGCAATGCTGTAACTCACTGCCAGTGCAGTAAAAGCATACCTGGACAGAAAAACACATAATGGAAGACTATCAGTCATGGACTGGCTTCCCCAGAGCCCGGACCTCAGCATCATCTTGACAGAGAATGTAACAAAGAGCTTTGTATTTTCTTTCAAGAGAGTTCAGGCTGTGTAAAGTTAGAATTATACAAAGTAGTTTTTGCCTTTTATACTGTATTTCCATGTATGTTTGCACATTTAAATGAATCTTTGAACCTGTTTCTCAATTTTCATAGAAAAATATAAAGCAACGAGGACTTGTTAAAGACTTTTTCACCATATTCTACTCTGTTTGGTTGATGTGAGGATGCTTCTTGGGTTGAGCATGCAGGAAGCAGGACATTTGGCACCTGCTCGCTCACTGTGAATTTTCCAGACCGTTACACTTTTTACTAGAGAGCTGGCAGGTTAAAGACTGTTTAATCTTCAATCTGAATTGGACATTTACATTCCTTCTTGCAGCTCCACTATGTTGAGAAGAGTTCACAGCTAAAGGGCGTGTGTGAAAACAGCTTTAGTGATTAAGCTTATCAGACACAATTTAAAAACAACCAAAAAGATGCTACAGAGTATTTTTAAACCTGAAACTGGACACTTAATCTAAGCATATTAAAATCAGTCATCTAGACCTGCACACAAAAAAATAAATAAATAAATAAATGTGAAGATGAAGCAGTGCTATGTTCCAGCTTTATTGTATGATGTCATCAAACTGTTCATAATCTGGAGTGCTGCTGTTATTGGCTGGGAATTGCGGCCGTCTCTGAGAAATACCTTACAATTACTTGAGCTGAGCAATGCTCAGAAGATTAGCAGCTGCCATCATCCATTTAGCCATCATCGTTATTTTGGACTTGTCATATTAAATGGTATTGAGAATCATGGAAGTTCAGTGGTACTGACTACTAAACTACTGATATTGTGACATCCTTTCATATACATTTTCAAATTCTTCTTCAAACATGCACATCATAAAAAAACAACAGGATCCACTTGTTGAAGCACTGTTACATAACCCCCACTAGGGGTGATAAAAAACACTTCATTCTACCATTTTCCAGAAGTATAGCTGTATGGTGCACTAAATGAACTAGAAGTATTTGAAATAGTAATTACACAAAATGATACCATTAAGAGTAAATAACATTTATTTCTGTATAATATTGGAATATTATTTCCTCACTGTGTTTGTTTTGTAGGCTGCTCCACAGCAAAGCATGTGTGTACAAGAAATATCAGTATAATAAACACAAACAAAAAGTATAATATTAAGATGGCTTGTTTATGTGCACCACATGCACTTGTGATTAAACAGCACTGATGCGCATGTTGAGCAAATGTTGTCTTGAACCTTTGTGTCACGATGTGAAATTTGCATAAATGTAAATCTCCGCCTCTATTATTACTCCCCCTCACTATCCCCATCCACCTAACCATCTGCAGGCACAAACATCCAAACTCCCCACACACACACACACACATACACACACACTAGCTTCCTGGTAATTATTAGTTTAAAGAAAAAAAAAGAAAAGCAGTGGACCTGCAGGGTAGAAGCAGGAGTCTCAGATGTGAATCTCTTTTTCATTTTGGTTTCTCATTTCCATAAAAGTGACATCATTTCCCCTGCTGCAGAAATACACAATACTGAGAGAAAATGCAGAAAAGTAGGAGGAGAGAATGAGACGAAGCTTCGCCACATATAACTGTGTGTGTTAAACTGTTAGTTTAGTACTCTCACTTCACATTCGCCTGTACCTGAGAGTGTTTGTGTGTGCGTTCAAGTTTGTGTTGTGTCTTTATGTGGTTAATGAGCATCATACAGTAGAATAACTAGCCTGCCTTAGCCTCAGTTAGGGGAGATGGAGACGGCTTTATCCAGTACCGCTAGTGGAGATTAAATTGGATTTGGCTAAAAGCAGCCTTGTCACCACAGTTCTGGAGTGCTTGTGTGGCAGAGGGAGTTCTTGGCAATAGTCGAGACTCTAAATTTGACAAACAAATGAATGTGAAAAAACTCCCAACAGCTGGGGCTCGTTGTCACTGTGGGCTTAATGTCCTCAGACCAACCCCTGAGGAACACTAACCATATCCTGCTAGTTTTCTGGCTCTGTAATCACCTTCTCAGAATGAGAGATCCAAAAAGAGAAAAACAGCACAGAGTGAGAAACAGGAGGAGAAAAACATATGCAATATGCATGGAGTAACAATTTCATGAAATAACTGTTTTGTTATCACAAAATACTCATTATATATTCTGTGCTAGCACCACCGGAAATACACTTTCTGTTGCTTTTAAAAGGACTGTTGAGGAAGAAAAGGCAATTTCAGCTGTGTGACAACACTGCACAATGCCAACATCAAAAGCTTAGTGATAACGCACAAATAAGTTCACATTTGCCATATCTGCCAAAAACAATGGCTTTTCAAAAGAAGATTTGTAAAACTGCTTAAATACTCTACAGCCAACACTTACCGTTAAAAAATACAGTCTAACATGCTTTCAGCAGACTCCATTAAAACCGCATGTTAATGGAATCAGTTTGACCGGAGCCTTTTCACACAAGATGCAAGACCTCTATACACGTGCTAAACCGAAGAACAGTACAACATCAAGTATGAAAACAACTACTGTATCAAGTTCAACATTTGTACTGCTCAAGAGTCACCATGGTGAACAGTGTATATTGCGTACCGGGGTGTAAATCGATAAAATGTATTTTCTGTCTAAGACAGTGAATATACAAGTGTATAAAGGTCATACAGTTAGCAAACTGACTCAGTTACATAACATACACAGCATGAAAAAGGGTTACTAGCAGTATATTTAGTAGAAAAACCCTCATGTGGATTAAACCAAATATATTTGTATTTGAATATATGAGAATGTACATATATGAATTGAACTCTAAAGCTATAAGAGGAATGCTTGTGTTTCCCACTTCAAAATGTTCACTGCCTCACCAAACATTTTTGCTTTAGCTCCAAAAGACTATAAAGCAACACTTTCTGACTATTTGCAGTCTACAGACAGTGGGATACTGACATGTGGAAATGCAGTATTAGCATTCATTGGGTTCTGTGCTTCAAGCCACCTGGCAAATGTTTAGTCAAATATTCACTCTAACATCTTTTAGCAGCCAAATGTTCCACTTTGTACCCCAACTAGTTGCTTAATTCAGCTTTTTGATGTTTTATGTGAATAAGCAGTGTACAATGAGCTTTATCAGTGTTTTTCTTCTTCTTTTGTTTTGTGAACAGCTGTGCGCTGCCTTTGGAAACCAGCAGGCTAATAAGAACGGTGAAGCTGTGGGGTAAAAGTATCTGACAGTGTCAAATACAGAGTGGTTTCTGATTGGAAGGGACTACTCTTACTTTACATACAACAATGTGAATTATTGGTTTTAAATATTGATTAGTGCAGTTTTAAGATTGTCAGGTTAATAATTTATAACTAAGAAAGTGTTCGAATAAGAATTCTACATTGAATAGTTATGCAAATAGAGCTTTCCAAATACAAGAAGGTGATACTGAATTATACAGCACATCCATTATTAAATTTGGACTTGGTTCAAATTCTCTCAGGTGATGCACAACAGTGCCACTGGTTATATCTGAATAAATTCTGTGGGTTTTACTTTTGAGAGTAAGTAAACATGGGCCATTGCCAAAGGCAACACATATTTAATTCTATTATTTTCTGTGCATCTCCCGTGCCTTTTGAAACTGCAAGTTTACATTGCACCCAGGCTTGGCTGCTGGATAATTGAGAAGCAACTCATCCATGGGGTCATCCATGTGTGTAAGGTCTTGAAATGGTTTGCCAGCAGCACATGCATACTATTACATCAGATGTTGTCAGAGCGTATTGATTACACACTGTAATGCACTCGCATGGAGTCTTCATCCTCCACTCTTATTGTAAATGAGACTCTGTATAGATCTGGCTTCACACTATTGGCGCAGATCATCTATCCCAGTGTGTACTGCGGGGCAAAAAACAAACACAATCTTTCGGTGCAAAGTTTGCAGCACCACAGAAAACACGTTTGTCCAGTTCAGCGGAAAAAGAAGACAGTCGTTATTAAACTGAATAGAGATGTTAAGTGGTCTTTTTTTGGCACAAGAGAACAAACTGAGCTAGATACGCGAGTTGAGACATCTCATTAAAACGGCTGAGAGGTCCGTTTGTCCGTGGACATGGATCATTACAGGAACACAGAACACACAGCTTTAGCCCTCAGAGATTTCGTTTGGAGTTAGGCAACACATACATAAAAAACACACACACACACACTAAAACACATATGCAAGCACACACTGAGTCACGTATACACACATCTTGTTACTCTAAAATTAGGCCAGTGTGAAGCTGCCAAAGCCCTGCTGAGATGGGAAGAGAGAGAAAAGAGATGACGATGAAGGGTGAAGGTAGGGAAATTTAGAGGACAGATTCGTCTTTGCTCCCATATTACAGCACTTCACAGCAGGGGTTATGGAGCTTGACTGCATACAGCTGCAGCCATTATGTTTGTGCAAGCTTTATGCCATGCGAGCCATCTTCAGGAAGTGACATAAATGAGGCTGGTAACATCTGATGTTTGACTTTGAAGGGATTAGTATTCGAAATGTTTGGCTATTCGAAAATAGCCAAACATTTGAGGCTAACACTGTTAGACGTTGCGTGGTGTCTGGCTGGAAGCAGTGCTGCGATGGTACTTTCTTGGTCTGTGGTGCTGAAACTTATCAGTTAGTGCAGGGAGAAAAAAAGACAGCTATGCCTGTTCTCTGTATACAGTGATGAGAAGTTACCTAATGTGTTGTAATTTTTAATTTAACTCTGTTTAGCACAGGCATACATCCAGCAGAAACCCAGTATCTTAAATTTACAGCCCTTAAATTTGATTAAAAACTCTGAGCATGAAAGACTTAGACGCCAAGATTTGCTACATAAGTTCTTCAATGAGAAACTGTTCTGCAAGTTGAGCTTCTGAGTGATACTGAAATCATTAAGCAACAGAAAATGAATCTGCAAATATTGTAATTAGTAAATTGGTAATTTTTTAATGATAAATGTCTCGCACAAACTGGGCTATCTATGACAGGAAATTGAACTGCTAAATAGTCAATCCAGCAATTAGGAGGCATCAGCTTGGAATCAGTTAAAGTGCAGTGGTTCTTTTTTTTTGTGCTAATTTACAGACGGATACATTAAATGAATTATAAAGGAAATTTTTAACAGATTATCTGAAAATTCAAAAGAAGAGTGTTTGGCTCAACCACACCAACTGTGAACAGAGAAAGGAAAGAGGAGATAACAGATGCATATAAGTCTTACTTAAGGATGATGGCGTGTGCATGTATATCTGAATGAAACAAATAGCAACACATAAAGCAATTACTAACACCTATATTAAAGAAAATGTTTTTTTAAATAATTCCCAATCCTTTTGATTGTTATAAATATTTTTTTTTCAGTTCCTCATCCCTCTGCAAATATGATGTTACAAAACCCGTTTCCGTTTGTTTTATGTGTCATGTTCAATGTACATCACCAAAATTTGTATCCATGGCAGAATTTTTGCTCAACTCTGAATTAAAGCAAACGTTTTTGATGCCGGAGTGTGTGAACCCTAAGCCAAGTACAGAAAAATTTAAGGCAATACTTACCAAACAAGCATCTGATGAATTTTCTTAGAATGTTCTTGAAAAGCTGGGGAGGAAATGTTATGTCTTCCTAAGTGAAAAAAATGCTTGTTTTCCTGCATGAGCAGTGATTAAAGGTGCTGTTAGCACTGTTTTGCCACTGTGCTGAAGAAGGGGTTGAATGGTCTGAAACAAACTTGGAATGGATTAACATGAATGTGCATAACCATGTAGGGCCAAATTCAAACGAGACAGACTCATACATTACCTGCAACATTTTGCAGTGAAAGCAGAAAAGATAGGGCAGGTCTAAAAACCCCTGTTCTATCATCTGATCTAATGGCTTTGTCACCTTAAGATGCTGGCATGTGTTATAGGGCCATTAAAATGGACACGACTTGAGTTCAGTGAACACGTCCTTGCCTCGTGAATGCCGGAACAGGTTTACGAGGAATAAACTTATAGGCCTTGACAAGTACATGCTGGTAAATTTAAAATCTCATTAATGAAAGACGTCCACAGTTAAGCAGCACCTGCTAGCTCACATTATTATTAGAGAAAGTGAGATATGAAACTATATTTTGTGACCAACAGTGCTGCAAATACAAATAAAAAACTCACCCACACAGCATTAAAACATAACAGCCAGAGTATTACGGTTAAGTAAGCCTTTGTGGGCTTTTCCTATCCCATTTTACTATTCTCTCCATTCACGGTGCCACATTGGCAAAGTGGGCCTGTTGTGGCAGTTTGATTTCCCTAAACTACACTAATCGGACATCTGTAGGGAAGGATAAAGCCCAGATTGGCTGTAACAGTGCAGCAGTTATCTGTTGATAGGACCAACTCTGGCCAACACTCACACGATTGGCTGACGCAAGGCAGCAGCTCTTTTTATGGTTGGCTAGTAGTAAGCCAGCAACAGCTCACTGAGAAAAGGAGATCTGGCAACCCTCTGAAGATTGGGTGCAGCTCGCCAAGAAACTGTCTGATGATTGGCTGTGATGGCTCCAGAGCGAACTGATTGTCCTATCAATGCCCACAGTGCAGACTGGCTGACAGTGCTTCCTGCTGGCTGGCATTGCAATATGCAGCTATCCATAACACCTCCAGGGGGCATATGTCCATGTCTTTGAGTGTGAAGTGGGTTTGTGTGTGTGTGTGTGTGTGTGTGTGTGTGTGTGTGTGTGTGTGTGTGTGTGTGTGTGTGTGTGTATTTGCAATTGTATATCATCCATAACTTTTTCATTGGGGAGGTGTGCAGCTAAGCTCTGCCAGCAGGCTCTAACACCTCATTATTCTAAGCCAGGCAGGAAATGGGTTTTAAAGATCTCTCACTGAGCAATGCTCTTGGAAATATGGGCTACACATCTTCCAATATCAGCGGCATAGACTGGGGAAATGCCTCTTTAGTTCAAGTTAGCTATACTACAAAAATCCACCAACTGACTAGGCACGCAGTACGATATCACAAAACACAAACTGTTACGGTCTTGTGCTAATTAATTTGGTTCTGAGAGTTTTTGAGTTTTAATGAATATGAATTTTTCCACTGAGTCTTGTTAACTGAAGGGTGCTTATTTCATGTGATGTTAAATACAGCTTGGTGAAATGATGGAGATGAAAAATAGCAGTGCCTAAAGCCTCATTAGGGGATTTTCTACATTTGATGGAAAAACTTAAGCTAGCGTGCATGCACTGACTGGGGCATTTACAGAGTTAAAGGAGGAGAGAGAAGAACTGGATGTTAACCAAAAACAAAAACTAGTAATCCTATTTCAGTGTACATTAGCATATATACTGAACTGAAAAAAGTCAGCCTAATTTCACACTATACAGGGAGTGCAGAATTATTAGGCAAATGAGTATTTTGTCCACATCATCCTCTTCATGCATGTTGTCTTACTCCAAGCTGTATAGGCTCGAAAGCCTACTACCAATTAAGCATATTAGGTGATGTGCATCTCTGTAATGAGAAGGGGTGTGGTCTAATGACATCAACACCCTATATCAGGTGTGCATAATTATTAGGCAACGTCCTTTCCTTTGGCAAAATGGGTCAAAAGAAGGACTTGACAGGCTCAGAAAAGTCAAAAATAGTGAGATATCTTGCAGAGGGATGCAGCAGTCTCAAAATTGCAAAGCTTCTGAAGCGTGATCATCGAACAATCAAGCGTTTCATTCAAAATAGTCAACAGGGTCGCAAGAAGCGTGTGGAAAAACCAAGGCGCAAAATAACTGCCCATGAACTGAGAAAAGTCAAGCGTGCAGCTGCCAAGATGCCACTTGCCACCAGTTTGGCCATATTTCAGAGCTGCAACATCACTGGAGTGCCCAAAAGCACAAGGTGTGCAATACTCAGAGACATGGCCAAGGTAAGAAAGGCTGAAAGACGACCACCACTGAACAAGACACACAAGCTGAAACGTCAAGACTGGGCCAAGAAATATCTCAAGACTGATTTTTCTAAGGTTTTATGGACTGATGAAATGAGAGTGAGTCTTGATGGGCCAGATGGATGGGCCCGTGGCTGGATTGGTAATGGGCAGAGAGCTCCAGTCCGACTCAGATGCCAGCAAGGTGGAGGTGGAGTACTGGTTTGGGCTGGTATCATCAAAGATGAGCTTGTGGGGCCTTTTCGGGTTGAGGATGGAGTCAAGCTCAACTCCCAGTCCTACTGCCAGTTTCTGGAAGACACCTTCTTCAAGCAGTGGTACAGGAAGAAGTCTGCATCCTTCAAGAAAAACATGATTTTCATGCAGGACAATGCTCCATGACACGCGTCCAAGTACTCCACAGCGTGGCTGGCAAGAAAGGGTATAAAAGAAGAAAAACTAATGACATGGCCTCCTTGTTCACCTGATCTGAACCCCATTGAGAACCTGTGGTCCATCATCAAATGTGAGATTTACAAGGAGGGAAAACAGTACACCTCTCTGAACAGTGTCTGGGAGGCTGTGGTTGCTGCTGCACGCAATGTTGATGGTGAACAGATCAAAACACTGACAGAATCCATGGATGGCAGGCTTTTGAGTGTCCTTGCAAAGAAAGGTGGCTATATTGGTCGCTGATTTGTTTTTGTTTTGTTTTTGAATGTCAGAAATGTATATTTGTGAATGTGGAGATGTTATATTGGTTTCACTGGTAAAAATAAATAATTGAAATGGGTATATATTTGTTTTTTGTTAAGTTGCCTAATAATTATGCACAGTAATAGTCACCTGCACACACAGATATCCCCCTAAAATAGCTAAAACTAAAAACAAACTACAAACTACTTCCAAAAACATTCAGCTTTGATATTAATGAGTTTTTTGGGTTCATTGAGAACATGGTTGTTGTTCAATAATAAAATTATTCCTCAAAAATACAACTTGCCTAATAATTCTGCACTCCCTGTATGCAGGTGTAATACTAGGATAATTTAGTTTGAAGCAGTAAAAACTCACGACTGGCCAACCCACTTCATTCAGTCCCACATGTGTACTGTAGCAGAAGATCTTTCAAATGCAGCTTTTCATCTTGTACCTCATTCATACCTATAATACCTTGCCTACCATCACAACCTCATGAGCTTACATGGCAAGTTTTACCAAAGTAACCCACCAAGAAGTTTAACAAATCTCCTAATATCTTGACTTGGGATATAATACACCTGCACTGTGTAATTTGATGCACTAACAGTCCATGGGTTGAACTGGGTGTAAAATGCAAATAGTAAAACAAGACCTCTTTACAAAGTTAAACATATACATATATACAGCATCTTGCAAAAGTCTAGAGCCACTCTATTTCTTTACAGTGTACTTCCAAAGAGCAAGACTTTGTTGTAATTTTTTAGAGCAATAGTTCTCCAAGTTCTGCTTTTTCACTCATTTTCACTCCAGTACTTGTACCTGTCCATTTTCAGAAAAGGTTTTTTGTTTATTGAGCCACTTAACACTAAACGATCGTGGCTCAAGAGTTGGGAGTTCGCCTTGTAATCGGAAGGTTACCGGTTCGAGCCCCGGCTTGGACAGTCTCGGTCGTTGTGTCCTTGGGCAAGACACTTCACCCGTTGCCTACTGGTGGTGGTCAGAGGGCCCGGTGGTGCCAGTGTCCGGCAGCCTCACCTCTGTCAGTGCGCCCCAGGGTGGCTGTGGCTACAATGTAGCTTGCCATCACCAGTGTGTGAATGGGTGGACGACTGGATGTGTAAAGCGCTTTGGGGTCCTTAGGGACTAGTAAAAGCGCTATACAAATACAGGCCATTTACCATTTATAAACAATGCCACTTAACACTAAACGAGCACAAAAAAGGTACCTAGCTCAAGGGATGTGTCTGCACATAACAATGTTGCAAATAACCAATTTCAAATTGTATCTTGCATTTTGTTACTGGCAGCCTGGTGGAGAAACATATATTTCCTTTAGCTGAATCTATGAAAAATGCAAATGATAACACAATTCAAAAGATCTAAAAAACTATTTTTACACCAATGAAGTGATTCCTAAAGAGTCATTAGCTGGAACCTTGGCATATCTTGGCATGCTGGGCAGTGTGTCGGTCCTTCACAAATGTGAGGGAACTCGGCCCACGGAGGACAAAAAAAAGTTGCAGACCTAGAAACTATCAACATCAAATGAACAGTATCTGAAAGTCATATTCTTAAGAATTAGGGGGAAAAAACCTAATAAAAGAACTGACACTGGACCTGAGAGATTCAACTGGACAACTTTACAGCAGGACAAAAATTCTAAATACACTGTCAATTCAATAAAACCATAATTGGATAGAAAAACTCACAGTGGATTGGACTGGTGAGATAGACTGGCCTCAACAGAACCTGCACATCAACATTGTTGAAGCAGTGTGGAATCATCTTGATGGAGAACAGAACAACTTGCAGCCAACATTCCTAGAACGACTTTGAATGTCCTTCGAGAAAATTCCTGAAGACTACTTAAAGAAATGACATGAAAGCTTGGCCATCAGATTTCAGGCGATGCTCAGGCTGGTCATGCTCCATACTGTTAGAATTGTTTGTTAAAATTGTACTTAAAACTGTGTTTGCCCCATGGACTGTACTTACATGTGTGATTTCAATAAATCCCTATTTCCCATTCGCTTTTTCAAAATAGAAAGAAATGCTGGGTGGCTGAAGATATTTTCACAACACTGTATATTGTATCAAGATATTTACAGCTTTAAATCATTTATTTTAGAAAGTTTACCAAAGCATGATCCTTCAAAAACAACAGAGCAGATTGGAGCACTAGTTTTATGTTTACTCAGCTCTGTAATACTCATGCAAAACAGTGTACAATTATGTATATGACAGTGAAAGCCAAATCACACTAGCATTCATCTCAAAGCATTGTATATTGTAAGATTAGAAACCCAAAACATTATAGGAAAAAACAAAACAAACTACAGGGTAACATCATCACTACACTGCAGAAACCTACAGAACATTGTGAAGAGCTAAAACTCAACTGTTAAATCTAGCATATGTTTCTCCACACTGGGATTGAGATGTTTTAAATTATTTCATTAATGTTCTAAAAGTTCAAAAATGATTGCATTACAGTATCTACACAGAAGTGCTAACAGAAGGGTTTATCTCAGCAACTTTTGCCTGAAGGAAGGGAAATGGGATTGCAACTACTTCTCTAACATCATCAGTTCTAGGCGAGCTGGGAAAACGTGGGTGGGCAGACTGAATGAGTCACACTTTTCTCGCGCCCGTAATCAGTTTTGATGTGCCCCTGAGCAAGGCACGTACCACACTATAACTGGTACCAATAAAGACAGTGATGTGTTTGTTTTCCTTCAAAAAAGTCCACAATCCCATTAAGTTTCACCAGCTGAACACATCTTGTGAATTTCATTTTAAGTTTGCACAGTATTGGCTCCTGTGAACTCTTTCCATTAGACACGCACCAGACACGGTTATGTTAAAAGCATCTGACCAAAAACAAAAAAGTTCTGTCTTTTTATTTTGCTGCTACTTCTCCTAGACCTTTAAGATTATCAGTTTCAAATGTGCCTAAGAAAGCACTTGACATGTCATCCATCAGACGCAGTTATTCTCTGAATGGACTGTGCAACTAGATTGTGGCTTAATCAATCTACAATGACATCTGATTTAATTTACTTTTCACATGACTCTTACAGGACTGGAAATACACACCAATTAAGACAGTGTTCATATTCGATGTAATTGTTCCTGTTTGTCTGAATGTCAATTATTATGAACACAATGTTTACCATCACAGATTGACTCTAGTATAAAGAACAAGGAGAGGGCAAGAAAGGAGACAGAGGAAAGCAAGCGGAAAGCTACTTCTATAAAGTCTTTGGGTTGTAACCCCCCCCCAAAAAAAAAAAAACCCCAAAACAAAACATCAGCTGCATGTCAGACATGAAATTAACCAGCCAGTGAGAAAACAACTGAAGAAATTAATTAGATATTTCAACACTTGCATGCAACAATACATGATGAGAAGTTCACAGGTGATGCTCGACATGAATGCAGTATATAAAACAGTTAATTGTTATTTTGACATCCAGTGGTATTCAGAGCAAAAGGTGAAAGGAGAAGAGTAAGCAGGGCACCTGTGTTGGGGTCAGGGAACCGACTGTAGGAGGAGAAGCAAGAGTGAGTAAGAGCCAGCAGAGCGGGCTAACATGTTTCATTTCAGAGGGCTATTATCACGGCAGAGGACTTCCTGGCACACACTCCCACTGAACACCAGTGTAGCAAGTCTAAATGTTAAGCGCACTGTTTAATAGTCTATTACATAAATTGATATTGCTCATTGACTGTTGTCCTTGGCTGCCCACATAGTGTCATAGGAAGAGACTCAGAAGTACTATAGAGCAGAGAAGGGCTAGGTTATGTCATCACTGCTGTGTGGTGTTCAGGAACAAGGTCCCAGAAGTTCTCTTACAAATACGTTGAATTTGAAGTACACATAAACAGATGCCAGAGTTTGCAGCACCATTTCTCTCTAACACACACACAGTGTAATTTTTCCCCACTGATAATAAATGTCACATTATTGTGATGTACAGCACAGGACCACATCAGTGTTGGACTTGGATATGTCATCACTGCTGTTTGGTGTTCAGGAACAAGGTGCCAGAAGTTCTCTTTTTCTCCACTTCTTCCATTTACTACTACACCTCCCAGAAATGATGAAGTCACAGTGAAATAAAAAAACATATTCGAGCTATTATGTAGGGCTGCATCCATGGACTATTACCTTTGTCAATAAAATTAAAGAAAAAAAAACTCATTTTAATTTCCTCCGGTCTAAATTGGAGTTCAGAATCTGTTTTGGAATAATATAAAATATAAATCAAGAGAAAGCTTTTCTTACACTGGAGAAGCGAAATCAAGAGAATTGATTCATTTTTTCTTGACTGGCAATTGATTGCTCAGTCAAATAAGAGTTTCACTTCTATTCTGATGCTGTATATTGTACCAAAACCCATTAAAAGTTTATACAACTGCAACCCTCTCCAGGTATAGTCTTCTTTATTTGCATCAGACATTTGTTTTCTGTATAGCTGTATTTCATTCTTTTTATTTTCTCCCAAATTTAAAAAACACTAACTTGTCTCTAGTTAAGATGAAGGCTGTCTTGTGCCGTATATAAATCAGATTTATCCAACCACCTAGCTCACCATTACTGCCGTTTTACACCATCAATTAAAAATATGCTGATTCTAAAAAATGTACGGCGAGAACCATTGTTTTGGTTTATGATCTAAAGTTTTCAGTTTCAGTTTGAACATTTTGCACACGAGTTTGTTATTTTACATTTTTTTAATCATATACAAAAACAAAAAAATTAGCGGCAAGTAGCATAAAAAAATAAAATGTTAGAATTTTAATAAAACCTGCTGCCTGCGACACACTTCTTGGATGGGCTGTACAATGAATCACACTCCAATATGTACCTTACCTTTTGATACATAAATTCTGAAAACACTACCGGAGGTAGAACAGTACATATAACAGAGCAGCATAAACCTGCAAGTGTTTTTCTCTATCTGCACCAACTGAAGAAGCAGAAAA
Source organism: Perissodus microlepis (assembly GCF_051167445.1). NCBI lineage: Eukaryota > Metazoa > Chordata > Actinopteri > Cichliformes > Cichlidae > Perissodus > Perissodus microlepis. The sequence goes on from NC_140475.1 coordinate 5,261,626, forward strand.
ACAACTGATTCACAACAACACTACAATTTTAAACACACATACATCAGCCTTTAGTTCTCAGGTGTGTAAATGGTTTAAAAACTACTACTTGAAAGCAGTGCCAGAAAACTCTTTACACTGAATGTTTATAGCATAAGTTTAGAATGAGATTATCAGTGTGGAAACAGTGGGCAAAGCTACACAGGGCACTAATCAGTTGTGTGTCTAAGGCAAAGCCTTTTGAACCCCTACCACTAATCTCTGTACACAGACACACCTGGACACTGGGCATATAAGCTCACCCCTGACTGGGTTTTAGCATCACTTCGTTGGAAGACAAGTGAAGTCTCTCAATTGACACCTTCACCACTGGCACATCAAGACCAACATGGACCTTACAACAAGAGTTTCTCTTCTGCTGCTGCTTCTGGGCCTCATCATGACCATGTAAGGAAGTACTAACTAAAAACTAAACCTGCTTGTAAATGCTGTTTTTAATGGATGTCGCATCTCCCATAACATTGGCGCCTATCGTTATCTGTAACACAACATTATAAACAACTATATAAAAATCTATATTTTTTTCTGTATTATTTTCACAGGCTCATGCTGGTCACAATGGTAAGTGACCAAATCTGGTTTTGCCTCGTTGTAGCTCCGTATAACTAACTGTCACATTGTCACTTTTCTCATTGTAAAAACAAGGCTGTATGACTTCTTCTTTTCTTGCATTTATTAGAGTTCTCTGGGGAGGACATTACCACAACCATCCTCAGGATGAACAATGGTGAGTATCCAATCATTATATTGGAGAAAAACAGCGCTTTCTTATTTTGTCAATTGCCTAAAAAGTCATTCTTTCATGTATTTTTATAGGATCGACAGAGTTTCTGGTGGAAGGAGATATACTCCTCCTGAAAAACAGAAATACCATGAAATGCCCAAATAAAAACTATTCCTGTTGATGGAATAGCCTGTTGATTCCCACATCTGGGAATGTTGACATCCCTTACGTTCTAAGTGATAAATATGGTGGGTTTAACTGTGATGCATGTCACAGCACATTAACATCATTTATCCGGTGAAACACTTACGTCACTGATTAAGTTATTCACAACTGTAGATGATGGTGAGAGTGAGAACAAGACCATTTTAGAGGCCATGAAGGGCTTTGAAACAGCAACCTGTGTTTGTTTCATTCCACGCACAGCGGAGGGGGGATACCTAAGCATTGAACCAAGATATGGGTAAGTTATTTACTGCACTACTATTTGATTGAAGGTCAAAGTTATACTATCTGGTTGAAGATAGGAATATTGTGGTTTCAGTCACATGTAAATAAATATATTTTGTCTAAAAGTACTGCAAATTATAAACTATAACGCTTTAATTTTTCCAAGTACTACAGCAACCATGTTGTTTGTTAGAATATTCCTTATCATTAGCTAACAGTAAAGAAGCATTCACAGACTGGATGATAAGACAAATTTCACTGCCTTCTATACATTATTTTCTCTGCTTTCGTTTACTGTTTACATTTTTAGCTGTTGGAGACATGCAGGTGGTGTCACTGCAGAGGTTTGGCTGCGTCCAGCATGGCATCACCCAGAGTTGCTGCATGCACTTGGTTTCTACCATGAACACACTCGAAGCGACCGCGACCAGTACATCAGAGTCAACTGGCAAAACATCATAAAAGGTAAAAATCTCAAATGATGATTAATTGAAATCGGATTCATTGCTTAATCTTGTCAACTTATTGGTGTTTCTTCTACAGATTATTACATTGACTTCTATAAGAAGGACTCTTACAATCTCAACACTAAATATGATTACTCCTCTGTCATGCACTATGGAAGGTAAGCCTGAACAAAAACACAATCTTAAGTCAAATGTATTAAATGTAATTCTCTTTCACAGAAATATATTCTAATTAATCGGCTCTTGCAATTCTTCCTAATTATAGGACTGCCTTCGGAATTACTACAGAGTCAGAAACATTAACTCCCATCCCCGATCCCAACGTTCCCATCGGCCAGATTGTTGGCATGTCTGACATCGACATTCTCAGGGTCAACATAGTATACAAGTGCAAGAAGTAAACAGGATGAAAATATTTAAAGCATTATAATAAAGCATTGTGACTTCTAGAATAATTTCTGAGTTGTGTTCTGTGATTAACATTCACATAATAAGAAAGGTTATTACATATCACTTCAACCATATTTTCAAACATTATCCATATCCATTTATTTTATTTTGGTATTTTTACTTTTAATGGAAGGTGAAACAATATTCCATATCAATTCAAAATTACAATCATTGAATATTAGGAAGCTGGTTTGGGGAGTTGAAACAGCTACTTTTGTCTGAAATCTCATGGTCAGTTTGGCAAAATTCTAAATTTTATTTCCACACAAGATTGACAGTGTTTTCTGTACACATCAATTGCTAAATGAAACTTCATATTTCAGCAATAATTCAACAATAGTTATCTTCTAAAAATGTGTAATGGCATATTTGTACACATCTTGCCAAATGTGATTTCATCTGAAAGAGAATATGAGCTGAATTTTTACATTCATATAAAAATTTTATTCATAGATGAATGGAGATAAAAAATAAAAATAAAAAAAAAAAGAAAAGAAAATTGTGATGATTTGTGAAGTTTCAGTTTTACCATGATGGTCATCAGTTGGGGTGGGGGGGTGCGCACTCAAAATTTATCTTATAAAACCTTATTTAAAAAATGCTAATTAGTGCAAAGTAACATAAAAATAACATGTCACAATTTAACAAAAACTATGCCACCGAGAAATAAAATAAAGCTAAATATGATGCTGGAAAGAATTTACAGCTTTGGGTTTTCTGAAAGTTATTCTCCACCTAACAAAACTGCAGATGTGTAAAAAGAAAGAAAGAAAAGCAGATTTTGTTGGGGGCTCCACTAGGCTGACATCCAGCTGAATGAGATCTACCTCTTCTTGCAGTTGCAAAGCATTAGAAATAAAACTCAACCGAATGGATGGGTCATACATCATTGAACATTACTCGTGCTGTGCTCTGACTCCAAAACTCAAATTGGATTACCTGTGCACCCACGTGGATCCTCCAAAGTGGACAGGCACAGGCATGCAGCCGGCACATACACACCGAGACGCACATGTTCAAAATGCTTCATGCAAACATTGTAAAATATACAAATACATTGAATTTGAAGTACATGGAGTTCACACATAAAACAGAAGCCCAAGTTTGTAGCACTGTTTCTCTCTAACACACACACACACACACACACACACACACACACACACACACACACACACACACACACACACACACACACACACAGAGTTTAATTTTACCCCACTGATAATAAATGCCACATTATTGTGATGTACAGCAGAGGACCACGTCATTTAAAGGTTGCCGTGATGGAATCTCTTCAAAAGCGCCAGTCCTGTCATGCAAAATCAGACCCTGAAACTGTTTATGGCGCTAGAAAGCTAGACAGTACCTCTTCTTTCCTGTAAACAACAGTCTGGAGGATGATGATCTATTAGTGAGGATTTAATAAATGTAAATACTCTCACGCTAAACAATTCATTTCTGCATTCTGAGGTTTTAGAAAATAGTTTTTTGCTCATTGTAGTCTGATAAACAAGGCCCAGACTTCATGAGATAATCACTGTTGTGCCAGAAGAGCTTGATTAATGAATACAGGAAATTATAGCGAGTAATTGAAGAAATTATATCATTTGAAACAACACATTTTAACACAACAACCAGTTACAGCCAGAATAAAATAAAAAAGCAAATGTGCATTTTATTATGAAATGGACTGATGGAATATGTAGCACTTAAGTTATTAGTGATCAACCTCATAGGGGGTTAAAACAAAAAGGAGCTTTGTTCTGATACCAGCAGTAAAATGAGCTGCTCTTTGGGCATAAATAGGGTGTTCTGTGTGGAAGGAAAAAAACTGCACCGTAGGTGGTTACAGCAATACAGCTCCAAACTAAAGCAATAATCATCTGATTTCTGTTTCCTCAGCAAACAGAAATCAAGTAATCATGGTTTTTATTTCAAAATTACACTTGATTGCCTTTACTCAAAATTCATACAATTAATCTAAGAAATAGTGATATTAGAAGATGGTATAACCAAGATTTTTCTTGAAGTGTAAATAGAAGAACCTGAGCCAGCAAATAAATACTCATCCATGCATTGTCTTAACTGCTTTCTCAATTGGGGCATGATGGCTGTCACAGGCCAAAAGGTGGGGTATACTCTGGACAGATCACTTCTCACAGGGCTAACACAGAATGACAGACAACCATTCCCACTGATATTCTCAGCCATAGCCTTTTTAAAATCAATTCAACTCAATTCAACTATATTTATATTGTGCTAAATCACAAAAACATTGGCCGCTTTATATTGTAAGGTAAAGACCCAACAAAAATAAAGAGAAAAAAGAGAAAACCCCAACAATCACATGACCCCATATGAGCAAGAGCGTTGGTGAGAGTGGAAACAAAAAAATCCCTTTTACCAGGAATAACATGGATATCTGCCATGACCGTTTAGGACAGGAATCACCAGGTGACATAACATGCATGCCTTTCAACTGTGGGAGGAACTCTTAATACCTGGCATTTAGGCACATGTAAGTGAGAACTTCACACAGAAAGGCCCAACAAAGCCAACAGATTTAAACACAGGATCTTTTTGCCGGGAGGCTGCAATGCTTAACATTGCACCACTGTGCTGCCTACAAGACAAATATATATGTTTTCATAGAGCTCAACCTCCCACGGCTGATGTTACTAAGCATTCATGTCCAGTATATCTCTCCCTCTGCAGCATAAACAATGCACTTTTCACAGTTCTACATTACCATTAACATTAACAAGTCTGTCAAAAAGCGCACATTTTAGTCAAATTGATGTGTAATTACTGTTCTTAAAACTTACGAAAACATTTATCAAAACAGGGGTGTAACTGTCATAAATTTATTATTATAAATTATTCTCTGGAATATATTATTGCTGCAAAAGAAGATTGATTGAGTGAAGTAAACAGGAAGAAATATTAAAAGCATTATAATAAAGCATTGTGACATCTCCAATTGTTTCTGAGTTTTGTGTTGTGATTGACATTCACATAATAAGAAAGGCTATTCCATATCACATATTGTTAAACTTGGTTGAATTTATTTTATTTTGCTAGTTTGACTTCTTATGGAAAATGAATAAAGCTAAATGTGATGCTGGAAAAGTCTTAAAGCTTAAGTTTTCTAAAGGTTATTCTCTGCCAAGTGCAGATGTGTGAAGTAAAAGATCAAATTGGATTACCTGTGTACCCACGTAGATCCCCCGAAGTGGACAGGCATTGATATCCAGGTGGCACATATACACAGACAAGTACTTATATATGTTCAAAATGCTTCATGCAAACATTGGAAAATATACAAATACGTTGAATTTGAAGTACACATAAAACAGATGCCAGAGTTTGCAGCACCATTTCTCTCTAACACACACACAGTGTAATTTTTCCCCACTGATAATAAATGTCACATTATTGTGATGTACAGCACAGGACCACATCAGTGTTGGACTTGGATATGTCATCACTGCTGTTTGGTGTTCAGGAACAAGGTGCCAGAAGTTCTCTTTTTCTCCACTTCTTCCATTTACTACTACACCTCCCAGAAATGATGAAGTCACAGTGAATTAAAAAAAAATTGACTTATTATTTAGAGCTGGATCCATGGACTGTTGCCTTTGTCAATAAACTGGAAGAAAAACATGTTTAAATTCCTCCGGTCTAAATTGGAGTTCAGAATCTGTTTTTTGGAATAATGTAAAACCAAAATCAAGAGAAAGCTTTTCTTACACTGGAGAAGCGAAATCAAGAGAATTGATTCATTTTTTCTTGACTGGCAATTGATTGCTCAGTCAAATAAGAGTTTCACTTCTATTCTGATGCTGTATATTGTACCAAAACCTGTGTAAAACGTATACAAATGCAATCCTCTCCAGCTAATATGTATTGTGGCTTCTTTAATTACATCAGACGTTTGTTTTCTGCACAGCTGCTTTTCATTCTTTTTATTTTCCTCAAAATTTAGAAAACACTGACTTGTCACTAGTTAAGATGAAGCTGTCCTGTGCTGTTTATAAATCAAACCTATTCAACCTGTTAACTATCTATTACTATAGAATTAACAGATTAATGAAAAATATGCTTGGTTTATTCAAATGCATGATGATAACCAATGTGTTGGTTTGGAAACTAACTTGAATTTTCACTTTTGCTGTTTTGGTCATCAGCTTCTTTTTTTCTGTTTTGTTTTGTGTAATCATCTAAGAAACCGCCAATTACCTGAAAGTAACCAAAAAATAAAATGCAAGAATTTCCCAGATTATATGTCTCAGACTTCTTGGATGGGCTGTACAATAAACCATGCACCAATACCTTTGTTACCTTTTGATATCAAAATTATGAAATTATATTTATTTTTATTTTTACTGTAGCTCCTATAATAGTGCCTGGAAATGCTGTTGATGAACAAAAACAAGAAAACATTCATTTACCCAAGTTGAGTAAGTTGAATAAGCCATGTTCAAATATTTTCTCATGTTTTTTAACAAGTTTGTTTTCCTGATAACTGCAAGGTTTAAGCTAGTGATTCAGATTCAGCTGATGTGACGTCTAGCACTTACTAGCATGCAGCTACAACTGCCTGTGTTAGCTTCTCCCTATCAAATTGCAAACTTTAATAGAGCTTAAATGGGTGAGTTATGAAATGTTTGTTGCAGCCGAAGGCATTAGACATAAGGACCTGTGGTTCTGCTTTTGCTGGCATAACACTGGACATTTTGATGTGTGATTCTATGGGAACTGATTTCTATTAGAGGCCTAACACACAGTGTAAGACAACCGTTCACACTGATATTCACACCCACATCCTGTTTAAAATTACCAAGTGGCCTAACATGTGCACCTTTGGACTGTGGGAGGAAGTCTTCATACCTGGCATTTAGGCACAGGGATAATATTTAAAGTTCACACAGAGAGACCCCAGCCAGCCAACAGATTCAAACACAGGATCTTCTTGCTGTGAGACTACAGTGCTTACCACTGCACCACTGTGCTGCCCACAAAACAAATAAATATGTTTTCAGAGAGCTCAACTAACCACAGCGGATGTTACTCAGTATTCATCTACAATAGAAGTGTCAAATATAAGGCACTGGACCAATAGTTAGCCCTCTGCCTTTGGAAAATGTGAAGAAGGACATAAAATTTGGGTTGTATTTTCCTAAATTTTACAGCTTGTCCTAATGATAAAGACCTCCCTTCTTATGGAGCAAAGTAATGAAGTAAAGTTCCAAAAAGGTCCTGTTTTTTTCACAGACGACAAAATAAATGTCTGGGTTTTTTGTTTTTTTTGTTGCTTGTTTTGACAAAATAAATACATAAATTAAATAGGAACTTTGTGGGAATGAACAAAAACATTCTGCTTTATGATGAAAGGACAATCTGGCCAATGAGCTACCAGGACTTTTTCTGTCATTTTACACTTTTGTTTCTTACGATTTTAGCCCAAAGACTGAAAACAGATTTTGTTCATTAACAACAGCAGCATTTGCTTATCATTACGGAAAAAAATGAAACTGCTTTTTGTTATATTAAAGTATCTTGAGGTTTAAATACGTTCTTTACACTGACAGAAAGATGAATTTCACTTGTCCCAATGTGAAATGAGTTTAACATCCCTAAGCTGCAGTACATCTCCCCCTCTACAAACAAAAACAGCACACCTTTCACTGCACCATATTTCTATTAACATTATAATAGTGGTTCTATTTTCATATTAATCTGTCAAAAGCTGCACATTTTAGTTGAACTGATCTCTAAATACTGTTTTTAAAACGTACTAAAATATTTATTTAAAACAGCGGTGCAACTATCATAAAAATTATTCTCTGGAATATATTTTTGCTGCAAAAGAAGATAGAGATCAAAATGCAATTCAGCTTCTGTTGAAGGTGGTGAACAAGTACAAAATCCTGACATCCCCTGACTCACAGACGCTCTTTAATTGTCTATGTAGTTCGACTTCTACACACACATACCCCAGCCTGTTTGCAATCAGGTTATTAATGGTTTAAAAAAATACTACTTAAAGGCAACGCCTGCAAACTCTTTACATTGCATGATTCCACTGTTATATTTGTCATTTTTAAGATAATGCTTTGGGGCAGGGTCACATCTCCCAAGACAATCTCCTGCTGGTTAAAAAAGCCTTATGCTAAGCAAGTCGACACCAGCCTGTGGTCACTATAATCCCCCCAGAATAAAATTATCAGTGTGGAAACAGTGGGAAATGCTGGACAGGGCAGCTGTGTGTCTAAGGCAAAGCCTTCTGAACCCCTACCATTAATCTCTGTACACAGACACACCTGGACACCTTGCATATAAGTTCATCCCTGACTGGGTTTTAGCATCACTTCGTTGGAAGACAAGTGAAGTTTCTGAAGTGACAACTTTAAAGTTGACATCTTTGGACCAAAATGGACCTGACAACAACAGTTTCTCTTCTTCTGCTGCTGCTTCTGGGCCTCTGTAATGCTCATCATGACCATGTAAGTAAATATTCTGTAACGTAGCATTCAACGCATTAAATACAACTAAGTGAAATTTGTTTCTATCTTCTGTTCACAGGATCGTGCTGGTCAGAATGGTAAGTGAACAAATCTTGGTTCATCTCTTTGCTAACTAACTGTGTCATATTGTCACTTTTCTCACTGTAAAAACAACGTTGTATGACTTCTGATTTTCTTGCATTCATAGAGATCTCTGGGGAGGACATTACCACAACCATCCTCAGAATGAACAATGGTGAGTATTCAGTCATTATATTACAAGAGGGGGGCAATACCTTGTCTCATTATCAGTGTCAAATGATAGAATGAAAAGTCATTCTATCATTATTTCAATAGGATCTACAGATTTTCTGGTGGAAGGAGACATACTCATTCCAAGAACCAGAAATGCTTTGAAGTGCACAAATAAGCAATACTCCTGTCGATGGCCAAAGTCTCGCACATCTGGGACTGTTGACGTCCCTTACATTCTAAGTGATAAATATGGTGGGTTTAACTGTGGTGCATGTTACAGCACATTAACATTCATTCATCTAGTGAAACACTTATGTCACTGATTAAGTTATTCACAACTGTAGATAGTGGTGAGAAGAAGACCATTTTAGATGCCATGAAGGGCTTTGAAACAGCAACCTGTGTTCGCTTCATTCCACGGACGTCAGAGACCGCGTACCTAAGTATTGAACCAAAATATGGGTAAGTTATTTACTACAGCACTACTTGAAACAAAATACACTGCGTGGAAATCACTGAAAATGACTGCATATGCAGTGAAAAGTGAAAAAACAAACAGTAAATAATTAATTTTTTTAAGTATGTTCATTTAAATAATTTGTGTAAAGGAGATGTTGTAAAGTTGAGAACAGTTTCATTACCAGATGAGAGTTCTCATACAGTCCCACACTTGTTAAGCAATAAAACCATCTGGTTGAGGTTAGCAATCACTGTGGTTTCAGCTAAATAAAAATAGATACACTGTGTCTAAATTTAGGATAAATTACTGTTCTTACATCAGACTTGAAACTTTACATAAATAATCCCTTCATTTTTACAGCTACTGCATAATGCATATTGGTAGAAGAAACAAATATTGTTTGTGAACATTTATGGCAATTCTAAACATAACTTTGTAGTATTAGCTATTTGCCAATATGTTGTATCAGCATTTGTAACAAAAGTAAGGAAGAGGCACAAACCAGCCAATCCATGCAGAGTCAGGCACAGCGTAAAAGAGTAATACACAACTTGGAGTAACACTAAAAACTTTAAAAACAGTTTTAAACTGTATTGCTATATTTGTCAAAAAGTGGAAAGTTACTTTTTCAATTCAACTTTTTTTTCCTTAGTTGTTCAAACTTTCACTCGATACATGTTAAACATCAGACTAATGTCAGCTGTCTTCCTCTGACGATCATCTCTGGCTTCTTATACCGTTTACATCTTTAGCTGTTCCTCTTTGCTGGGTCGTATTGGAGACAAGCAGGTGGTGTCACTGCAGAGGTTTGGCTGTGTCCAGCATGGTATCATCCAGCATGAGTTGCTGCATGCACTTGGTTTCTACCATGAACACACTCGAAGCGACCGCGACCAGTACATCAGAGTCAACTGGCAAAACATCATAAAATGTAAAAATCTCAAAGCCTCAATGATGACTAATTGAAATAAGACTGTTCTGTTGCTTTGTCTTTTTAATTTATTTGTCTTTCTCCCACAGATTATTTCAACAATTTTGACAAGATGGACACCGATAATCTCAACACTAGATATGATTACTCCTCTGTCATGCACTATGGAAGGTAAGCCTGAACAAAAACACAATCTTAAGTCAAATGTACTAAGTGTAATTGTGTTGCACAGAAACAAATTCTGTTTAATCGCCTCTTGCAATTCTTCCTAATTATAGGACTGCCTTCGGAATTACTCCACAGTCAGAAACATTAACTCCCATCCCCAATCCCAACGTTCCCATCGGCCAGACTGTTGGCATGTCTGACATCGACATTCTCAGGGTCAACATACTTTACCAGTGCAAGAAGTAAATAGGAAGAAAATATTAAAAGCATTATAATAAAGCATTGTGACATCTCCAATTGTTTCTGAGTTTTGTGTTGTGATTGACATTCACATAATAAGAAAGGCTTTTCCATATGAATTCAACCATATTTTTAAACTTTCCTGTATTCATTCATTTTCATTTATTTCTTTTTGGTAGTTTTACCTTTTATGGAAGATAAATCAATAAATCCTCAGACAATGTTTTCATCATATATGAATTATGCCTGGAAAGAAAGGTCCTTACCATGCATAATTCTCCATTACAAGTGGTATCATAACCTAAATTAGCAATATTCAGCCACCACATGTCATCCAGACATACTGTATAAACAATATAAATGCAAACTGGTAGAGCATCTCAGGACACACTTTGAATGAACTATTAATTCTGAAAGCTAGTAGATAATCAGAACTTATCTTTCTACAGAAGAAGTCATACTGACTTGTTCTACCAGTGCCGTCTACGGCATCTGCTATAAGATATTAACAGTGTACTCCCACTAACACAGGTGTAAGTCATAAATATACATTTTTTGATTCTGTTCTGTTCAATGTGTCACAGTTAACCCAGTGTGAGCATGCATAATACCACAGCCCAAGGCCACAAATGAAAAAAGAAAAAATAATGAACCTGGCTCACTTAGCAATGACAGCCAAAACGAACATATGCTTCACAATAGGGCTGTGCAATAATCACATTTTAATCTCAATCAGACATTTCACTTATGAAACGCAATGCAAAAGCAGTCCCACACCACCTGATGATGATGTTCCTTACCATCACTAACAGCAATATGATGAATGCACAAAGGCCAAGAAACACAGTCAAGTGTTTGATAACGTCAGTCCTCCAGCATCAACTCAGACGTCGATAAAACTAAGCCTGCACAGCACCTCAGCATATCAGACCAGCTCACAGAGATGGACCAAAGTCACTATTTGGCCAAAGATATATTTCCATTAAAAATGTTGAGTAATGAAGGCTTCAGGAAAAAAACAGGAAAAAACCCTATGCTATCCCCTTGTGATATTTTTTCAAAGTAAAATTACCTGCGTTATATGCAAAATATAGCACAGAAGCGAACCAGAGAGGGATCTCCCAGCTGTTGAGTACCTTGCTATGAACTTTTATTATTCATTATAACCATTTTGGCCATAATCATGCATTATCCTTCTTCACACAAAAGAAGCAAGGCTGCAGGTTGAATCAACTTTAGGCAAGTATTTCAAACTGAGGCCACAGACTGACACGCCATTATTTTCCACAGACTCTGTTTCAGTTTGTGGAGGTAGCAGTGTCCAAACTGAACAGTACTGTTCACAAGCTGCTCATTTGCAAATAAGTTAATTGCTTAGTGTGTGACAAATAAATGACGGAGTGATAAAAACAGCTGACTGTCCAATCCCACTAAACATTGGAGGTCAGATAAACATGCAGATCATCTCTATATTGGGTCCGTGGGTCCACGACCAATTCTATGAAACATCCAGACTAGGTCCACAATTTGGACATCAATATGATGTTCAACATTTTCACTTTTGACTGGGTAATTTTTTTGGACGTCATGCGGACGTCTATGACAGGTGCAGGGAATTTACATGATTAATAAGTGTAATTTTTTTTATTTACAAATATCAAGATTGTTTTTTCAACATGATACATATGAATATGGATTATTTATAAACAAACACAATTTAATATTTGTTATGCAGATTATCCACCAAATCTCCAGAGTAAAAAAAAAGCAAGAGGAAAACAAGGGTGACTAGAATTTCAAAATAAGAGCATGTGGAGTCCAGTAGAATATTCTCAGGAGAGAATCTCAGCTCAATATGTTGTCATTTTTCTCAGGTTGATGAAAAGTAAAAAAAAAATAAAATAAAAAAAATAAAATAAAATAATGACTGCTAAAACTAGTCAACAACATAATAATATTTGGGGAGCCCTCCAAAGTAGATTTATCACTAATCATCATGAGTAGTACACCAGTAATAAAAGACTGCAGGTCAAATTATCTTGAATGTATCGACAAAGATAACTTTGTAAATGAAAATAAATATTTACATTCATTTACAAACAACTTTGTATGTGCAATAAAATTCTGTTAACAAAATAACTTTATTTTTTTCCCTGAGTGTATCTTCTAATATTTTTGGTGCCGTTTACTAAGGAAATAAAGTAGGGAAACAGTGGCAAAAAACAAAGAAATGAATTTAATTAGATACAAAAAAGACTGAGGGGTAAATATGTGGCAATATCTTCATAATTGAGTTCATTTCCATTTTGGTTCATAGTAATTAAGTTTGGGATTTGCACATTTGCGAAGACCTTGTTTTATCTGAGTGAATCAGTACTGCAGTACACACAGCAAGCCAAAATTCACAAGCTGACTCTCTGTGGAAAGGCACAGATGTGGTAGTACACAAGATAAACCCCTCTCCTTCTACTCCCTAACCCTGCAGAGAATTTTTTTTTCCACTTGGCCACATCCCACGCTTTTGTGTTTTGTTCACCCTTTGAAATTTTATGCAGTGTTATTCTTCTGTGTTCACCCCAGTGAAAGAGAGCAGCGTTGGGCGAGAAACGCATATCAGGGGAGTTTTGGAGTGAGATAAAGAAGGAGAATGCCTGGGAGAGAGAACAGATTCCTGTTAAGCAAATTCTTCTCCTCCCATGATGTATGAATGCGCTAACAATCACAAGAGCGCTGCATGTATTTCTCCAGCGTCCTGGCTTAAATGCAGCTAAAGAAGGCCATGGCACTGGCAGTGCTCTGAGAAAGCCATGCAAATCTGAATACTTGAGATGGACACAGGTCCTTTAATGTTTCATAAAGCAGTTTCAGTTCATATCAATCGTTCTGCCCATAAAATATTCAAAATCTACTTGTTTATTGAAATATTTAACGTGCTGGCTCTGTTCAGACTCCAAGAAACTCAGAGAGATTTTTTTCCAGCCAGCTATAAATTAAAATTTTCCTGCAATGCCTGATTAAAATAAGATTACAGATGAGCCCACGATCCCATGACTAAAGCATAAACAGGCCAAAATACACTGTGGTTAAAATTCACTGAACGTTCAATGAAAATGAGAGGGAGCTTTCTCAACTGTGAAGCATAAATCAAAACATATCGAAGGGAATATTTCTATCTTTCCTTAGACTGTTCGCATATTTCCCTCTTGGTTTTTATGCTACCGGAGACAGCCATTTGAAGCAAGCCTAATCTACATACCAAACATTTAGTTATACTGACTGTTATCTGATAACAGCTACAAAGAATTGTCTGTAAGGCTTTCACTGATGCTCTTTGACCATACTTTAAAGGGCAGTGTGTATGTGACCAGCAGGGTCTCCTGCAGGATGTCTACTCTAATAAGAGCAGGCCAAGCGGAGCCAAATGCAGCCTGATCTGTGATGTCACTGGTAATACACTGGCAGGCCATAACCGCTGGCTGGATGAATGGCTCTTACCACCACATTATTAACACAGATCAGTGTACCTGCCTCTCTTCAAACATGATAAGCCTCAGCACACAGCTCTCCTCAGTTCGCTGCATGAGCTGCCTAATGTCCACCAACAGGAAATTAAAATGTTTGCTCTGACTCGTGCTACCATCCTGGCCAGTCTGACCTTTAAGGCTATTTTAAAATGTTCAACAATTTTCAACAAGTCAGGCTTTCGACCTATCTGGAGGAGAGAAAGGTATTTTGCACTTACTCTGGGTTTCAATTTGTGCAAGTCTGTCCAAAAACTATATTCAGATGTCCTTAGATATGTTGAAAAAGTCTGTGGTTTCTCTACAGTAAACCCTCTTTCCATAATGACCATGAGGAGATCTATTTCTCCAGCAGATCCAATCTAAGAGATAACATACAAATTGACATCTAATGGCAAGAATAATAAAATATAGATAAACTCTTCATCTTTGAGACAAACTGGATCAAAAGACACAACTGCATATAAAATCTCTGTCTCTTTGTCTGCAAACTCTTCCAATCTAAGCAAATCAAACTTGGGACACAGATACATCCTGGGTCCCTGAAGGTTCTTATCTGTATCACATTTTAAAAATCATTGTATCATTTTAATTTCATAACAATAACATTGAATTCATATCCATAAAACATGAATTAGGCATGATATATTATATCATCATTTGGTTGCCTCATAGCCACCTACCAAAATTGTCCATTTGTAGAGTTTATGCCCCTAAAGCACCTTATAAAAGCATTCTATCACTTTAATATAACATCATGTTATAATATATTATGATGTCATGATATAATATGACACAATGTGGCCAAGCAACCACCTAAAAATCACAGACCAAACAATCCTGTAGTATTGGCATGTACTTAAATTCAGGCTCTTTTAAAGAATGTCGTTACTTCTGATGTGTGTTACATAGACACAAGTCATAGATTGATAGGTGTCATAGAAAAAGGTGCTCCGCGTTATAAAAAAATGACACAAACCAAAGATTTTTGAACTTTTTTCTTACTTGAATACAAATTCACATTAGAGAGGGATTTCTTTATAGCCACTCTGGTGAAAGGAATCTCAGCTAAATTTAAATTGTAGCTAGCATTGCTGCATTGTGTTTTGGTAGTATTACATATCTGAAAACAAATGTGAACTTTAATACAGGCTATGCATTGATCTTACAAAATAACCTTGAGTAGCTTTTCTGTTTTTCAAACATAATTAAATAGCTGAAACAAACAACAGAAAAAACAGAGATTGTTGTTTGTGCAGTGGATTTGATTTTGGAACATAAGAGAGAGATGAAAGCAACACTCACAAAAACAAGTAAATTTGGTTAGAGATGCGGTCAAAGAAAATAGAAAAAGATTGGCATACAAAGTCTGAGAGTCTTTCTTGTTGCCCTGCAGGGCCCAGTGGAGACGATTAGTGGGCTGAGAGATGGAGGCAAACTCTAACATGTGCTATTGTTTAGGCTTTCATGAAGTTTCATTTAGCTTCTATTTAACAGATGCGAAGAGCCTGAGGCTCCACGTTGAAAGATCTAAGGCTCATACATATAGAGCACACTGACGACTAACTGTCTGATGCCACTACACTCTGAGGTCTAATAAATATTTCATGCATTGTTTTCTCTGGCACAGGGATCATGGCTGACATTACTTTAATTAAAAAAGTACAGGCAATATAAATGCATATAATCTTTACAGGTCATGTGGAAAAAGAGGAATGTTGTTTTTAAAAAAATACCCTTTGTAAATGTGTAAATCAGACTGAGGCATTAGTCTACAATCCCTTTGAGCTGTGTTCGCATAGCTGCACCGCATCTTTGTTTGTCAACACTGACGAATTGCAGCTGTCGAAAATGATGCGGTCCCATTAGTGACGGAATCCAAGCTGAGACGGAGCCAGACAGAAAGCCGCTGTGGGGACAAGATGATAACAAGGTACTCATTGGAGATGTGAGGGATGGTGCTTGCGCATCACTCTCTGTGTTTGCCTGATGAGACCGGGGCAAAGGAGGAGGAGGAGATGGAGGGGTTAAGATAAAGTGAGAACAAGGGAAGCGTGGAGAATGAGAAAGAGAGCGAAAAGTTAAGGAAGAAAAAGGATGGGTGGGAGATAACATGTGACGAATTGGGGGGGCCAACAAAGGCAATAGAGTGGTGGGGACAGTAATCAAAGATGTGAATGGGGCGAGTGAGATGACCACAGACAGACAGCAAAGAAGCGATACAACAACTAGCTTGTGCCATGAGAGATTGACAGGTTTATTCACAAGGAGTTACTGATCTCTCATCCTAGGGACCATATTACCTCTATGTTAAGACGCATAATAACTGCAGCAAAGGGAGTTGCTTCATTCAGTAAAACACTCAAATGCAGCAGGCATGATGTCATGCCACTGTATTAAGCCACCTTTCAATTTAACTATCTCTAAAATCATAAGGTATTAAATGTAGAGCATGACATCCAGCAACAGCTGATTATTAATTTTTTAGGCTTTCACCAGAGGAAACACTGTGTAACAGCTTACTGCTCAGCTGCTAACACCGAAACATGAGTTAAAAAGCACTGTCGCAATGCAATATCCACACCATCTGCTACAGATTAGCTAAATACTGCTAAACAATGCAACCTTGTTATCAGTTTTAAAAGCTATTTGGACAAAACACAAGGCCGAGCTTGCACTCCAACACGTTGATAAAGAATTTATTAAAATTTTATATCACTGCTTTCCAAGTTTGAACTCTGCTACTATTCAAATTCTGGAGCTCAATGCATAAAGGAACCAGGCAGCCAAATTGCATATAGAGTAGGATCAGGTAAAAGGTAACCGCAATATGACCGCATACAATACAGGATGAATGAACGGTCACACAGACATAAAGGAGGAAATCCAACCATGCCGCACTTCTTGGAATGAACATTGTGCCTCTTAAAGGTGGCCAGTTTAATTTTCCTGCAAACAAACAAAAAGCTATGTTTACACATTCAGGAGTAGTCACTATAATCCACTGAATGCATTCTCGAGTGCTCACAAATGTGTTAACGGTATTTCTTTCCACAGTAAAGCCAATTTGTTTACAGCCATATTTAGTTGCTACTAGTCTTCTTCATCCCTCTCTTTGCTGCTGCACTGCTGCATATTTTGGCTTGTTGATAGGCTGAGTAATCTGAAACCACAGGGAAAAAAAAAGTGTGCGCACATGGATGATACACTTTTTCATGTGTCTTTAAGACTTCTCTGAGGTACTGAAGACAGTTTGCATCAGTAATGCCAATTTTTAGAACTCTATACAAATTGCAAACCATATTTTGAAAACTCTGAAACTTAACAACTTCCAAATGTATTACAGTAGTATAGAGAGGAACTACTTCAGTACCAAGGACAGCGCAACTGTCTGTTTTCCATTTGTGATTTATGAACAATTTAGATTCTGCCTAGGTGTCCTGGCCAATATTGTTTGGTAGTTTGGTAGTTTTGAATGAAATCAGTACTGAAGTTCAGCTGTACTTGGAAAGACAGTACATACACCAAAGTTTCTATGTCACTCACAAAACACAACCAGCCTTGTTACTGCAAGGATGGAAGTTTGTATTGTATAATTATTACAATAGCTATACAATAACAATGTTGAATTGTGCCCCATATATGTGGCAGTTATTACTATTACTATGAATTTAAAATTGTGAGCAGTGGAGCAGGTGACAGCTTCCGATCCCCGTGAAGTCTTCCAAGGCCATTTGCTCCATGTTATTTTAACAGAACTTCCCTTCCTTTCACAGGTAAGACTACAGGACTTGCTGTTTCAGCTAATTAGACTCCAGTCTTTTTGTCCTTGGTGGCCTTGCCAATAATTCCAGCTGAACTGCAATTGTCCAACAGCTGTTCCGGATTTCGGTTAATTACATTTTGCCACTTTTTTGTGGAATTTTCCTAATTAAGTTTTTGGTTACATATCCCAAATCCCTTTTAGCCAGTAAATTGGATCATAATTTGTAATCAAACTATATTTTAATCATAGCACATTTTTACAGTGCAGACTAAAAATCAAATGAGACTGGCAAATAGACAATAATGAGATGACAAAATTACGACGCAATCCCCAGAAGCCTAGAATCCAATTCCCAAAGGTACGACATTTATGTCTTGTAAGTGTTGAATACTTCAAGAATGTTAGCGCTCCCAGATATAGACAATAAGGGGAAATTATGTTCCTTTTTTTATCTAAATGTTTCTTTTTTCTTTGTTTACAGCATAATGTTCCTAGGAGGACATATTGTCCCTGCAGAGATTTGCTGCGCATTTAAGATATTTATAACTTAGTATACTTGTATATTTCCCAATTAAAGCTGTAATTAATGCAGCCATGTTGTGTCCCCAGGAAAAAATGTGAAACTTCGAGGATGACAAACAAAGCAAGGATCAAACTCCTAGCGCACACACCCAGACTTCCCAAACCTCCAAAACCTGGCACAAAAGGTCAAAAGTTTCTGATTGTGCTTTGAAAATGTTATTTCTATGAAATTCACTTTGATGGTATGTTTGTGGGCTCTGCGCTGTGCTGATTGTGTTTCTCCACACATCCTTTTGCCCCCAATGTACTTCCATCATATCGCCGCAGACAATTGGAAAATGTAATTTCTTCTCGTTGAATGAATGGGTTGGAGAGCACATGAATGTCCACTCGGGCGATGTATGTCTCTTTCTTGGAGCAAAGCACGCTGTCCACACGGACATGCTAAATCAGCAGAAAGGTCAAACAGTGTGGAGTAGAGAGGGAGGCCTTTAAGAACATCTTGTCTGTTTCTTTGTCCAGTCAGGGCTTTTGGGAACTATAGGCAATTGAAGCAATAACATTGTCACAGACAGGGGAAATAAGGTTTTTGTCCTGCTGTGTGAACAGTGCCTGGTACTTGGTTCCAGCATTTGAAAGCAAACTTGATTCACATCCTGCTTTACCATAAAAGTGTACATCTCTATTTGGTGAAATGTGAAAGTATGGTGGCCCTCCACTAATAGTGTAATGTATTACAAAAGTAAAGTTATCACTATTCTAGGAAATACTCTGATTTTCACCTGCAGGTTATATTACACTGATGTACTGCAGGTATCGACTACCAGCCAAGACCTAAATAAAAGATGATGGCCAAGGGTATTCTTTCAATGCTGGAAGCATTGTCATTACATTTTAAATATTATTCACTTTAAATTGATTTAAGTACTTTATTATTTTCTATTTTTTATTTATACCTTGGGGTTGCCAAGATACTTTTTCAAGAATCTTCAATTTAATAGTGATCCCCACAATCCCCACATGGAAAATGACAAAAAAAATAAGAGATATCTTTTTTAAAACAATAAAGATTAAAACAATACATGCAACATTATAAATAACAACAACACTATTTTTTAAGTTCACCGATGTATTGCAAAAAAACAAAAAAGAGAGCAATATTTTAGGGTTACAATTCTGGTGGCTTTTCACTGTTGATTAAGTATAGTTGGTATTGTAGTCTTTTGTTGTTTCTGTCTAGTTGTCCGTAGGCTTTTCTCAATTCAGTATTAGACTTAAGAGAAATCTAATGTTTTTAGACGCAAAAGATAGCGTTAATTGTTAAGTAACACAATCTATTAAAACTACAGATGGGAAAAACTACCAGTTGCTAGCTCGGACAGCTGTTTTATTGTTAGCTATAGCTGCTAGCCGTTATCTTTTTGATAACAGGTAAGGCAGGTTAAAGTGGCTACTGGGTAAACACTAATAGCTAATGTTAATGCTAATGTTATGGAAACTGTTTAATGCTGTCTTATCAAAATTCCTCATAAAAACGTTGTCCAGTGTTGTGAACTTTACCTAATTCAGATGCTAGTCCTTTGAGAAGCTGTGTGCCTGCATGTCTGCAAGTATTGCACAAAGTTATTGGATCTGAGACTGTTAGAAGCAAGTATCTAATAGGATACTGATTTGTAATACTGATTAGTATCTGAATATTGAGCATTTTTTGTAAGCCTATATTTTACTATATTTTTTGATCTGTTGATTTCACTCTGTTAAACACTCCGACTCCCCCAATTTAGTCAATATGCCATACAAATCAAGCAGCCTTACCCTATTTTGAGTTTGTCTCAGTCGGTGATGTAAAGAACACTGTCGCCTGTTATGAGCTTTTTGCCAACAGGAAAAATACAAAATCTAATTTGATCTAATTTGAAACATCTGCCAATGCAGTACAGGTGCAGTGGTGGGAAAAAGGTTTCTAAGCAGAACACTGCATTTTAAACAAGATGATGAATAATATTTACTGCACCTGTCAGTGTTTGCAAATGAAAGTAATACAACAATATAATGAGTAATGTAAGCACTTAACTTGTATACCAATAATCAAGTCTAGTACTATCATTGTTTGTGAGGTAACATTGTCAGTCAAAAGTAGATTTTTATAAAGACTGAGTATACTGCTGGTCACTGGTGTATGTTTAAAAAAAAATCTAGATCCAATGTCCAAGCAAAAGAAATAACATATCGTTTTACATATTACTGTGTGCTTGCCCTTCTAATCTCCATTTATTAAAGCTGACAAACAATGGAGGAAAAGGGGAACTGAGGAAGGCATACTTCTTCCAGCAACCATCAGGGTTTAAGAAACTGCACAAGTATTCATCTCAGGAGACAGGCAATCATGTTAGCTTCAATTAGACATAATGTGGGTTTGCAGTTGATTATTTTTCAAGGGAGCGTGTGCTGAAAAATAGTGGCGATGGTGCTGGTGCACTATACCACTGCATATGCTCATTAGCTTTTTCTTCAGTTCACCAGTTCTGATTATGAATCCTTTCATCATTCGCGTGAGTGTTTGCTTTTGCTTTGCTGGCAGTGAGAGTTAGCATATGTGTGCACAGTGATGTGTGAGAATGGCACTGTAAAAAGAGCATACACTGAGATTTTCAAAGCGAGGATGTTAGCTGAAACAATGTAGATATTCCACATTTTCTCAAATGTAAAGCTTTTCAACATAGCTCATGGTTCAGTTTCCATATCTGCACAAAAAGCACAATTTTCTGAGTAGCTTTAAAGTTTATTTTTCTCGGTAGTTGTTTAGCGTGGGCAGTCTTCCACACCAGCTGGCACAAGAAACTAGCTAAAATATATATTTTTTTCCCTTTCCCATAACTAAGCTGACATGCTGTTGTGTGCCTGTGTTTTCATACATTTGCCTATATAGATGCACACTGCAAAACTTATAACCTATATGATGTTTAGATAAAATAAACCATGCTTTTGAATTTCAGAACCCCTCCTGCTTAGCCACAGATATTTTGTGCCATTTTTACCCTAGGCAGTCGGTATTCAAAGGCACACTTTGTCAGTTACATAAGACATGAGTGCAGTCTTGTCAGTCAGAAAGTATAAGCACAGCATCAAACAACATTGGAAGAAATCCTGTATGTCAAAAAAGTACTAATATTACAGAGTGCAGTATTAGGGATAAGTCTTGAGCCACCCCTCTTTTTTTCATATCTTGATTCTAAAGAGCCAGTTCACTTTTAGAAGATTTTCTTTTGTTGGTTAAGCCACTTAACTCTGTCCTCTCGATCATTTGGGCATTAAAGGCAGCTAACTCAAGAGATTATCTAGTGTTGTGTCTTCACATAGCAGATAACAGAAAAGAACCCATTTAGATTTTTGTTAAATTGGCACCTTGCTACTTGCAGCCTGTCAAAAAAAACCATCATTTGTTCCCATTTCTTTAGTTGAATCAACAAAAAATGCCAAACATAATAAAAATTGAATTTTTGCATCAACTAGGTGATTTTCAAAGCCATCTTAGCTAAAACCTTGGCATATCTCGGCACAGTGTGCAGCATGTCCTTAACAACTTTGAGGAAACTGGACAAGAGCGGGAAAAAAGAAGAATTGACATGACTAAAAAAAACAGCAGATGAACAATATCTGAAAGTCATGTCTTTAGGAAATGTAAAATCCAGTAAAGACCTAACACAGGACCTGAGAGATGCACCTACAGAGGTACAGTGAATAACAGTGAGTGTTCACAGTCATCTGAAAAACACAGAGGCTTTGTCATGGTTTGGCCATGCATTAAACTGATGGCATTATGAACCAAAAAGTCTGTAAGTTTGTATCCACCATGCAATACCATCTGGAAGGCAACTCATTGGCAACAGCTTTATTTATCAGTATAACACTGTCAATGCAGTAAAAGCATACCTGGATAGAAAACACATAGTGGAACAATATCAGTCATGGACTCCCCAGAGGCCAGACCTGGACATTATTAAAGCAGTGTGGGATCATCTTGACAGAAAACAGAACAAAAGGCAGTCAACATCCAAAGAAGAGCTTTGAGTGTCCTTCAAGAAACCTGGAGAAGTGTTCCCAAAAACTACTTAAAGAAATAAGAAAGGTGGTCACACCAAAGTTTGACTTCCAAGCTCGTTACAATTGTACAAGCTCTGTTTTTGCCTTATGTCCTATATTTCTACATATCTTTGACAGATGTCAATAAATTGCTTCAACTATTCCACATGTTCCTAGCAAACTATAAAGAACTGAGAGGTGTCTCAGACTTTTGCACAGTGCTGTAAAAACAATCAGAATATCCCTCATAGGTGCAGGATGTTGTTGTAAAGTAACCCTCTAAAAAGAAAAGGTAAAAATAGATCCAGAAAGCAAGATGATTTCAAGTTCAGCAATTTAAAAATGGTAAACTTAGATCAGAAACTTCGCTGAACATAGAAATGATTGGAATTTTCAGAGCAGTTGCCTTACTATCTGACATTATGCAAGAAAAAGATGAGACATGAGAACACAAAAAGAAGTCTTATCAGTTGTAGGTCATCTGTAGATTTTCTACACACATGTTTTCATCCCAGGGCGTCCAATTACTGCTGTTTCGTCAGATACCCCTGGAGCTAAAGAAATACACACAAGTTTTCCTGGCACCCTTGTTGGCTACCCAGTGTTTACCCATATCTGATGGAGCTGGGAGTAAGACTCATCTCACTATTACATAACCCGTTATGTCAAGGTGCTGATGTTAAAGGATGACCTTGCGACTGCCTTTTTGATTTGAATACTGGTGTGGAGGTTTTTAATTTACTGGGGCACAGAAATAAACTTCCACTCCAACATGCACTACACTTCTAGTTCTAACATACTCCAAAGTAAAAACTGCAACATTTTTGAAGTGGTTGTGCCAGAGGTGTAGTAAGGTAATAAAAAACAGTGGTGCTCCATGGAGTGTAAAATGGGAGGGTTTGGCAGCGTGCTGAAAGGGAGGACAGCGGGAGAGAGGAGAAGGAGCGCAGGTCGCTGGGGTAATTTAGCTCTGATCACAGTGCACTGTCCTGAAGTCTGGCAGGGGAAGCCCATGCATCACACTGTAGCTTTGTCCAAAGTGCACTCTTATGATTGATTACCTCACACCCCGTTTTAATTTAAAGTCAATGGCATCTATAGATACCTGTCAAAGCGGAGCGACCTGTAATGTCTCCTCGGCAGCCAGGACCCTCAGTTCTCCAGCTGAGGAGCTACCAAATGGCAAGCAGAGCTTTAGTGGCCCGATCAGTCCGGGAAGAAAAAGAAGAGAAAGACCAGTGATCATGGCGATCATTCATCCTGCTGTTTCACTTCTAGGAAAAGGTCTCACAAGGCGTTTAGTCAAAGACGGATTACAGCAGACGAAACTGTTAATATTGACTGACTGTACAAGTCAAACGAAACTGATGGAATTCAAATTTGGCTCTCCTGTACTTATTGTAACATTACATCATTTGTAATTTTGTATAAACCTTTAGAGGATCGGGAGTTTTCTTTGGAACTGTCAGACTTAAATGTTCATATGATAGATTTCCCTCTCTTTTTTGTGCACTTTAGTTACTCTAACACAGCTCTGATCCAAATTGCTCTTGTTGTTCTTCACTTTTCACATTAATCTAAATACCAGGGGGAGGCGCAAAAAGACATATAAGGGTTATTACAGATGAAAAATTCAATAAATGTAAAAATGGTACCCTTATTGCATTTGGCAAGTCTGGAACTTTTTGTATTACAAATGACAGCGGGCCTCATGGGGACATCAGATCACACCCCGAAAATGATTCATATCGTTAGCAATTACATTTTGTTTTTGGCAAAGACCTTATGGAGGATCTAAATCACTGAAATGAAACAATAAGGTACCTCTGAATTACATTAGTGCCATATTACATCTGCTGGTTTATTAAAGGCATGTGTTCGTGGATTTTTGAAAAAATGTCACCTTTATTACCAAAAAAAACCCACAAAAGCGATGTCATCTGAGTCATGTTGCAAAAGAACTAGTTATTCTTTGTAATCATTAATAATACAAAAGATATATATAAATATATATATAGTTTTTTGATCTCTACACCATCCACAAACTCTACTTATAAACAGGAGCTTGTGGCCTCCGAATATAACAGAGTTTTCATTAAAGCAAAGCCTCAGGGTCCCTGCTGGCAAAACGGCATTCTGATTCGCTGTCAGTGACCTCTAATCTTGCATTTATAATACAGGACCTTGCCCCCCGAGGGCATGGCAGGAGCCTACAGGGCTGCAGGAAGAGAGTAGCCTGAAGCTGGAAAGGGATGAATATTTCACATCTCCTCAGGTTAAAGGTCAGGCACAACAGGCACTACATATCAACACACCCACATACACATGGGACACTTCATTTATATTGCCCTGAAATGTGGATTAATGTGAGTGTTCACGCGTTCTGGTATAAGAAGTGGTACACGGCCAGCTACGCTAGACACGGTACATGTCTAATTTAGTAGGACCTCCATGAAAAGTTTTCCATAAAGTTGTGGTTTATGTTTTAGAGAAAACCTTCTCAATTTTTTAAAGATGACAACAAAATGACCCCTCAGCCTTTCTCTGGAGTTTGAAAATACAGAATTGTAACTTGCTAGAGAGGTTAAAGTGGACTGGAAAAGAATTCCAGCACCCTTAACTGATGGGTAACTAAATGTGATAGCAGCTTACAGTGTCTGTGAGCTAAATGTACCCCTGTATTTCCCAGATAGAGCAAAAAAAGAAAAAAGAAGGAAATGAAGATGAGAGGCTATTTTCACAAGACTGCTCTAAAAGTGAGATTTGATAAACGGGAAATTTAAACCTTATATGTAATGTCTGATTTTCTCTGTCTTTGTTAAATGTCTTGCAAAAAAAACTACTGCAGGGTAAACTGATTAGTTTGCAGTATTCCCATGAAGTTTGCAGTGATGCACTTTATTTTTGTTTTGTTATTGTTAAGATGGATGGTAGAGAATCTATATCTAAGGTGATGATGCTGATTTATTCACTGAATTCTACCTTTTAGACTGGGTTTTTATGTCTATCAGCTGAAAATCAGCCAGTGAATGGCAATGAATTCAATTCTTGCTGAATTCAGCTGGATAAATCCTCAAAGAAGAGTGAATATCAGAGTTACAGCACAGGTCAGGCGATCACAGCTGTAGCTCAGGAGGTAGAGTAGGTCATCTACCAATTGGTGGTTTGCTTCCCGGCTCATTTAGTCTGCAGTTCGAAGCATCCTTGGACAAAATACTGAACTCAGAGTTGCCCCTGATGCATCCATCGAAGTGTCAGTGTGTGTGTGAGAATGTTAGACAAGGTGCTTATGTATAGAGGAAAGTGCTTGTACTAATGTGTATGAGTTACTGAATGAGACTTGTAGTTTAAAAGAGTGCTTTGTGTGCTCTGTTAGTGTGGAAAAATGCTTGGTAAGTACCGGTCCATTTACAGTCTGTACACATGGAAACATCCACTGGAGCTAACAAAAAATATTAGAACTTTTTTCTGAGTAATTATTTTCAACATGCTCAGGCTTGATCTTAGGGTTCCCACGCCTCCCAAATCCCACTTGGACCTCTGATTTGAAACCTCAGCAGTGGAAAGTTTTTATCAGTTCAACCCAAGCGTGACCCTTTACAAAATATTCCATTTAAATATTTTATGTGTCATGATGATGGAAAATAATTAAACAAGAAAAAGGTAAGGACATTTTATGAAAATAAACATTATTCCCTGTAGCAAATGTATCTTTATATGTAAAGACTTGTGATCTGCAAGTTGGGGGGCATATCTACCAACGTGGTTACATCTGTTGTATTTTTTTATATGTTTCTAAAATATCAACAAACCGTCTATTTCACATTTCATGGTAATAATAGATTCTTTTTCAAATTTATCAGAAACCCATATTTTGAATCTTTTATCTTGTAAAATACCTGAACACAGATTTAGGGGGGGAAAAGACTGTGTTCTTACAAGGAGGAACAAACGCTGTAGTTTGGAGGATACACAGAGTCATTACATGTTAGCCGTGAGCAAACTGGGAAGAAAAAAAACACTACACCCACTGCAAGGGAGGAGCATGTGTCTGTTTTGTTCATTTCACGCACAGTAAACTGTGCCTGATTGCGCCATGTCGCCCTGTTGCTCTAAATCTTTGTCTACACACACACGCCCTGGTATGTGCGGGCACATTTTCTGAGTCTATATGCCATACAGAATCACATTTTTGGTTACACTCCATTTCACACAGTAAGTGAGATAAGTGCCTTTGCCCTGATCATTCATCCAGAAAACACAGAGGGAGTAAATCAATGTCCAGTCGTAAAGACTAAAGGTTCAAAAGGAAGGTCTGGTGTTTCGTGGTGTACGTCAAAGGCAAGGCTGAACATCTAGCCGATACCAGGCATGCCAGATGGCAAGACAGATTTTTAATTATTTAGCTTTATCAATATGCCTTCAAAATGGCTTCCTGCTTTTAGATGAATGGGGCGTATGTTAGAGTAACAATATATAATATTAACAACGAGGCTTTCACTGCAGATTCATTGCAAGAACTGAATTATCAGATGCCCAGTCAAGTACTTGGATATCACCCAATCCCATTTGAATAATCTGAATGAGATGGCTGCGTTATCTGCCACAATCCATCAAACAAAGTATTTGAATGGGTCCACTGAGACAGGATACCCAAGAACCGAGTCATTTATCAATAAATAAATACAAAATGAAAAGCAGAAGCTCTGAAAAGGTGACAAATAATGTCGTATCAATTCCCAAGCCGTAGCTGCTTCATCCAGAAACCAGCTTCATAAGACAGACAACAATTATTTTGTGTCAGTGATAGCGGGCTTGCCATTCAAAAGAGTCCAACAAAGAGAAAAGGAAAACTCCCACCACCCCTGCAAGACAAAATTCTGCCTCATCAATTACTGCAGGCATGTGCTGCTGATATCTTAAATCTAGGGGTCTGAAAGCCCAGCTGACTAACCAACGTAATGACTCATAATGGCTCCCAAATGTAGTAAAAGCATTGGAGTAACTGAGGTGAAATTAAATCACATTAATGAGCCAAATTACAACTTTGCTTCCTATTAACAAAAAACCTTCACATTGTTACTTACTCTACAGTGAGCAATCACGAAGCAAAACACAACATAAAACGGACTTCAAGTGCAACTGTATCAGCTTAACTCAGACGTACCCTTTTACCCCGTGAATCACCCAAAGCTGCCACCTTAAATCGAAAACTTCCAACAGGATAATTTGAAAGTCAGCTCGGATTGCGGATCATAATGGCTTTTATTGCCTCGTGCATTATAGTTCATCGCCATGCGCAGAACTAAATGTGTCCCTGTTTGCACGTACATTACACATTAAACTTGAGAGCGCTTAAGCCAAACTGTTTCCTACTCTGTACTTAACGGCCCACTCCATGCCATAGGGATGGCAGAGCTTCTCTAATAGTTAGTGCTTAGTGACGGTAGGCATCCCTGAAATATGAAAATCAATCATGGATGATGGCTCATTTGGGCTGTCT
The DNA here is from genome assembly GCF_051167445.1 of Perissodus microlepis. Classification (NCBI taxonomy): domain Eukaryota; kingdom Metazoa; phylum Chordata; class Actinopteri; order Cichliformes; family Cichlidae; genus Perissodus; species Perissodus microlepis. Next base: position 5,289,711 of record NC_140475.1, read on the forward strand.
ACCAGGCAACGGCAGAGCTAGGAAATAAAAAGGGCTGAAATTCCAATTACACAGTCAGTGCCCATTTGTTCCATGGATATGTGTAACCCTCTGGTTGAAGTTGTTGATGCTTCCATCACGCTGCACAATGAGCATGCTGTGGGCGTAACATATTAAATGGAATTAAGTAACTAATGAATAAATTGAGAATTGAAAAAGTGGTAAAGGAGATCCAGATGCCTCTACGGGGAAATCATGAAGCTAAGAGATGACATTGTGGTGGTTGAACAATCGGCTACCTTTAATTGATGAGAGTAACTAAAGATTCCACACTTTCAAACAGCCATCTAAAGCAATATACAGTATACAGTTCGTTTTAGAAAACAGTGGCTGAGATAAAAGTTCAACTTTAGACAGCAGCAACAAATCACAAAATGAGATCACCATGGCCCAGACTGACAGCGGCTTACATGACCCATTTAACCTTCTTGCAAGCCATGCAAACCCCAACAATCTGTTCACTGGCCTTCCTGTCACCCACGGATGGAGAGGAATAACGGTCTGCCACGGAGTCAAACTGCTCAAAACTAATATAATTTTGCCTGGGCAATCTAATAAAACACAAGAGCCATTTTCCCTCTTTTTCTGCCCTCCTTCCATATATCCTGGCAGAATCGCTATGATTCATAAAAGCTGTGGTGGCGGCTCTCAGTATGCGATGAGCGAAAGGCACCTTGGGGAATTTTATGATCCACGACGAAGCGTCCAGGATCATTTTCGATGTATGCATGTGTCACTGCATATTAATAATGGCCTCTGTCTCTGAAAGTGCCAGCACACCTTCAAAGAAGATAATTTAATCTTCCTCCTGCTGAGCATTCTCTCCTCTCCACGCTTGCTAATACTTTCTCTTAGAATCCCAGTCAAAGGAGCCACCGCTTACACCGTGCACCTTGGTTTTTGGATAACAAACAGGAGGGAACAGATAGAAATGATAGAGGAGGAATTAAGCCTGTATTCTTAATACCACCAAGGAAGATAAACACAGAGACTTTTTTTCTTATCTTTACATATGGAAATTCAGTGGCCATATAATGTTACCGGGACAATTTGCCAAGAGAATCTTTTACTTGGGCTTATCCATCTACTGCTGACAATCACGTGTAGCCACAAAAAATCCCCTTATTAAAAAATCCCCACTCTGCTGTCTTTTCATCTGTCCCCATTTGTGTACTATAAGATGGCAAACAAGCAAAAGAACAAAGCGGGGTGCTCTTAAGTGAGCCCCATGTGCCCTTTTACTCCTCAGAAAATGATTTTCTTTAAAGAATCTGCACCCCCGCAGTGAAGCCAACAAATAAGGAGAGCAGTGCTGGATTATACCAATACCAGCGGAATAACCTTAAATGTCCCTATGCTTTATTTTCATGTTGGAGGCTGGCAACCAGTTATTCTGTCTAAGAGGAGCTGGCTCCAAAGAAACCCACCATAAAATATAAAAGATGGTCCATTATTAAATAGACTGACAAACATAATGTCAGTCAATTTTTTTACGTCACACAGTGGCCATGCAGTAGCATGCCATGACATACTGATGATGTAAGTGCACCAACGTATTACATTAAGAGTCAACATAAATCTAAAAAAAGAACTATTAACAGTCTATGTAAGGAGGATTCATCCTGAAAAAATAAAATAAAAATAAAAAATATCAATGTCAAATGAATGCACATCTGGGCTAAATCTATTCAAATGCTGCAAAGAACATTTAGCATATTATCACAGAAGCTTGATCTTTTTGAATTTGATGGGTGTTACTCTGACTTCAATAAGCATCGGGGTGCAACATTTATAACCATGGCTTTTTGTCTACAGAATATCAGCAATTACTGTTTCAAAACGAGAATATGGACCCTATCCTTATTTCCTCTTTATCTTTATGCACCATTTGGAGTTTAGCTATTATCAAGGGTGCCAATATATCTGGGGGGCACTGCATAACTGAGGAGAACAGCAATAGAATAAAAATGCAAGGGACAAAACAGAGAGTATAATAGTATGTTAAAGATTTCTGGCAAAGGCATTGGCTTTGCACTGTGGCAGCCTGGTTTACAAGGCCAAAATATATTTGCAAACATTAGACTCAGACGCAACCTTCCGCAAAACTGTGCTATTACCACGGACAGAGGCAGTATTCTACATGTATTCAATGAAGCCAGAAAAAGAATATACTGCAGTAAACCTGATTTACTTTACCCCCTTTGAGCAGAAACTGCTTAATGGAGTGTGGTGGATCTCATCTCAAACACTTCACCAGTCAGAGGTATCACAGCTCAGTAATGGATCAAGCAAAGCAGAGGTTCAGTGATGGGGTAACTGTGCCAGTGGCTGTGAGTCAAGGCCACAATCCTAACCTGCACAGGGAACAGGTTTGTTGCAGCCCTCTACAGTAGGAAGTAGGATGCACTGATGAACACTGGCTCTGGCTAATATCAGCTTTCTTGACTTGCCTTGCAATCTATCAGCACATGACAAGTCAGTCCATTTCATGCATGTCCAGCACATGCAGAGCAGTGAATGCAAACAATTGTGCACGCACTCACAGCCACATGCCGTAACGCGCCGTTAGTGTGGAAGCTCGTCGCTGTCAGTGAAGACACAAAATTTGCCAAACCATGAGGGAAAGCATTTGTGATAACAGAGCAAATCAGACCATCAAATCAGTTTAATGTTCTACAAAAAATAGTATTCTCATTACTTTTTTTAAATTAAAATGTCAAATTATAATTATCTACTTGCATTCATGAACAGAGAAATTTGTTTTAATGGTTGAATGTTACGCTTGATTATTTTCAGACTTTCAGTGTGGAGTTTAAAATTGGAGTTTAAAAATATAACTTTTAGTTTCAAACAAGTTTTTGACAAATTTCTAAAATCTGTGTTTTGTTTCGCTTTGAAGACGAGTTGTCCAGTAAATTTGTTAAGCACTGTATATGGTCTCAGTGATAATCTGCCAAAATCTGTATCAGCACATCACACAAAACTGTAGTCCCTGCGTCTTTAATGAAGGCCTAAATAAAGATACAGTGTTCCCAAATGAGAGGGTATTTGTTTTTCTCTATACATAATAGCAGCACAATAAAAACCTAATCAAATTAAAGCTGGTACTTTAATCCAGAACTCATAATTTTATTTTAAATTAAATGTGCTAAAGCACAGGACGTCAAGTGAAAGGCGATATGTGTAAAAGTCGAAATAATTAGAGTCTAGGACCTTATGAACAGAATGTGCTCCGAGTAGATGAACAGCATGAACACTGTTAAAATACAGCAATGCAATACTACGCAATAACACGATGCATTAATTTGACAGTAACTGACAAGCAACATTAAGAGAATCAAACAGCACCATATCCGATAGGGGTATTCAACGGCACTGCAGTAGATGATGTTATTTTGTCTTCTCTCTGAACGTGTCAGTGACAAACGCTGCACTTAGTCTGCAATGAGAAAAGACATATATTGGAAATAAAACTGTTATATATCAATATATATATTTTGCATGGCTAGTTCTTATTATTTATGTGTGTTAGACCATTGTAAGCATTTTCTCCAATCAGTGAGGATCATTTTGCTTTGCAGCAGTATTGGATTTTTATATAATTTGTTCATCACTTTTGTGACTTTTCAGATATTTACTTCACTAGAATCAACACAAGCAAACTTGCTTTAAGTCTTCCATTAATCACATGTACACAATGATGGAAGTTTTTCTCTATATCGCCCGCTCCTAATTGAATCGGTTCATTTAAAAATCGAACCCTATTTCAGCTTCCTCGAGAAGATCTTTGCAGTACTCACAGCTGCAACTGGACTGTGTGTGACCATGCAATTTTATGCCATAATTTATTGAGTTTTAGCATATTATGTCATCAGACAAGGCAGTGAGCAATTCCCACAGCTGTTCCCCTCTTGGCGTTTTAATGACGTTATCATCGTGGCTTACTCCCACTTCGGCTGCGGCAAATAACCTTGTAACATGTACAACAAGCCACTTAATGGTGAAATAAATGAGTCAGAGGCCTTCTCCCTCTTGTTTTTCCTGAATGAGTGTGCATATGTGTGTGTGTGTGTGTGTGTGTGTGTGTGTGTGTGTGTGTGTGTGTGAGAGAGAGAGAGAGAGAGAGAGAGCATGGGAGTGAAACATAAAGGAGCAGAAAGCCAGCCGTGCAAGTGTGATTCTTTCCATTTAAGTGTGAGTGAAGCGCACGGTCAGAGTGTTCTTTTATTCACTAACATCTTCCTTAGTAAACTGTGTTTGGGGCAATGACAAAAATCCCCTGATGTCTTTAAGGTTTCTTTCTGTCGCCACACTCTCACCTCCCCTCAAGAGTATGGAGGAGGTGATAGAGAAAAAGCCTAAGCTGTCATCACAGTTTAGATCAGTGTCCAGCCTCAAGCCGCCGCTGCCTCCACACCCCTTGCCCTCTGCCCAAACCTCCAGCAGCCTATTACGCAATTTCCAAAACAAGGTCACGGAAATATCCCGAGATGAATCAAAATAGATAAACAGCAGGGGAAGGAAAGAAAAGAAAGATCCTCTCCCTTCTTTCTCTCTTTCTGCCCATTACAGTGTGTGAATCAGCAGGAGGCCCGACCGCTGGAATAAGAGAGCCTGCAGAGGCTAACGCATACAAATGCCCATGGACGACATTTACACAGGCACACACACAAATGTACATATTCACAGACAAGTGTCTGACACTGCCAGCTGGAGAGATTTTAACAGTTTTAACAGGACGTGCACCATCACGCCATCATGTTTGTGCACGTGTGACCAGTCGAGAACAATACACCCTCTTTAAGTTCTTTTAGATTTTAGTTATCAGGACATAATGTCATCTGGTCATGAGAAAGTTTTAAGATTAATTTTAAATATAACCTAAATTTAAATTTAAACAACAACATGTGACATTTAACCTAGTGCTGATTCGATTTATTTAATGAGCACCTTTAGCAGCAATAAGAAGAAATCATTTTCAGTATGACGTTATCAGTCTCTCACATCATTGTGGTGTTATTAAGCTGGAAACCCTTTCAAACAAACCATACTTGTTCAGTTCTTTCTAATTGTGCTGTCATGAACTTTGACATTTTACATGCTGTAGCATCAGAGATGTAGCTCTCAGGGTTTTTTGCCGTTTCTCTGAGCATTACACAGTCTGACCTTGGGGTAAATTTGTTTGGATGTCGACACCCGGTAAGCTTGGCAACTGTCTTGAATATTTTCCATGTCTGCATAATCTTCTTACTTTAGACTTCATGTTAGACTTCATATTGTTTGCAAATAGCATTGCAACAGTTGCTTCTCTAAGGTCATTGCTGATGTCTTTCCTCATTTTCACCGAGTTAAAGCACATCAGACCAGCACAGGGACTCCAACGTAATGACGATCAGTTAATCAAGCACATTTGGTTAGAAGGACCTCACTGATTCTGTATTTTGGTTTAGTTTTTATTAAATAAATAATGACATTCTGTTATATGACACGTGTTGTTGTTCATCTGGGGTAGTATTTACTTTTTTTATGCTCTGATTTGTAAAACTGTAGACTTTAAAGAGTTTGTGCTTTCTTTTTACCATGCTCATATGTGTGCTTGATCTAATGAGGAGAATTACTGTAAGGATTAATATTCACCTGCAGTTAAAATCTAATTTCCTAAACAAGGAATCCTCCTGAGTAAGCAACCCTATTATGACCCCCTCTTTGTCATGCATTATTAATCAACCTTCAGGTTAAAAACTAGCTCTGGTACACTAAAGAAACATCACACACTGTGTATTACACAGGGGATTAACATTAATAACCACAAAGGGAAAGAAAGCCTTGTAAATTTGAATGTTGAGAAGTCCAGACTACTTTGTAATGAAATCAATGACAACAGGAGCAGAAGATGAACATCACCTAAATCTCAATTAGTCGAAGAAGTTTATCAAAAACTGTTTTGTAATTAATTCGGAGCTAAGCGGCAAAGCTGTGTAGGCATCAGTAGCGTTTGTCTTTCCTTATTGATCGTTCTTCAGCTTCTTAATCTTTCTGCTTTTGCAAATGCAGTTTATGGCATCCTCTAGAATGCATTCATTCATTCTCAACTATGAATAATATGCTGGATTTAAAAAGAAGAACAATGCATCTTTGCCATTTTTGGATTCAAACTGAAAAAAAGTAAAAAATGACTCTTTTAGAGTTATGTTACTTGTTGAAGGGTCAAATTACACATTTTTTACACCGAATTTGGCCTTTTTGTGAATTTCTGAGGTATGACCTCACTTCCTGTTTACATTCTAAACAATCTAAAATTCACTTGATTAATTTTGTGACATTTTTAAAACTCTAAAGTCCTATTTGGCGGTCATGGATGACACCTCCCACAGTATTATCAGACAGAAGAATCAGTCAGTGAAAAAATACTAACAGCAATCATGCAAAATGCTGTACTTTTTAATTCCTTTTTGTGCTTGCTCCAAATGAGGCTCCAACTCCATATACTTTGGCTTTGACAGATCAAAGCGTTGCTAAGATGTGACCTCATTTCCTTTTTGGCAGCTCTGCCGCAGAATTCAAGTGGCTGCGACAACCAATGCATTCAAAAATCCATATGACAACTTTTGTGAGGCTTTGCCTGAAGATCATCTTTGCCAGTTTTTGATGAAGAAAACGTGGTATCAGGAGAGAAGAAGAGAAAGAAGCATTAAAAACACTAATGATGCCTATGCAGTTTCACTTCCTGACCCTGGATGAAAATAACTGTAGCTGCTATCCTTAATTATGCCAGCTGTAAGAACTGAACGTGCCATGTCTGTGCCGCAAACACAGCAGCTCATCTCCACAGGAGTATCAAGTATTACAACACAATACTGCAAATAACTTAAATCCTCATTCTGCTGCTTGTTTAAAAGCTATTATTGATGTATTAATTATTCCTTACATAATCAAAGTTCAAACTACAGCAGCTAAACTGCCTTAATTAAATTCTGATGGTCTTCCATGGCTTAGGCACATCTCCACCCATCAGGGACAGTTTAACTTCCCCTCATACTTTCGAGCTTCTGCCCTAAAGCTGTATCTGCTCCACAAGTGAACAATAATTTCCCCAATCTTCCTAACAGCTGTCACTAAAAAAAAAAATCAACGGTTATTAACGAGGAAAATTGTGGTGAGCACAGTGTGCATCCTCAGCTCTGTGTTCCTCTACGACTGCCACGCATGTGTACGGTCTTGTCATTACATGTTAATGGGCTTTCCCCTAACGCTACAGCAGAGCAGAGAGACAGAGCCTGTGATGGAGAGAACAGGGAACCATTTGATGTTTGCCAGTTGAAAGAATAAGCCTTCCTTTGGGTTGTGCTTTCCACAGAGGCATGCTGGGATTGAAAGAGCGCTTGCCCGGGGCTAAAGGGGATTTTTGGTGGGCGTCACACATCCAATTACCTCGGTAGCATCATAGAAATCCACGGGGAACGCACACAACAACAGACACACACATTCACAAAAGTGCACGCGTGCACCCACACATACATCAACATGTAAGACACCCACTACAGGAGGCACTCACCGCAGAGGGGGGGCAGCCACATTTTGCTATTCTGCTTCAGCTGGATCACTAGCTACAGAATTCATGAATATTATCAGCATGTGTTGATATGTGGCTTATGATATAAATATGGATAGCAATATGGAAACACCACCCAGGTCCCACCTCTTTGGAGAGCATTACTAATGCATTCAGAGACTCTATTACCAGATTTGCATGGACTCCTCTGATGAGCCAAGAGGAGCCGCACATCCACTAATATGTTGAGGTTTATTGGCGTATTTATAAGCTGTTTTGAAGTCTTCTGTTCTTGTGGCAGAAGCAGGGATTTCTAGCTGTTTAATATCCACATCAACAAACTTAACTACAAACTTAATAACAAACTTAATAACTACATGGTCCCACATCAGCACACCGAGCACAGAAACCAGCATAACTCAACTCATTTAAATCACAACATCCTGGAATTAAAGAATTCAGTATATTTTTTATTACATCTACCTACACTAGTTAATGATTTTAATATTTCCTTTTACTTTAAAACAGGGTCCCAAAGGCAAGAGGGAAATCACATTCCACCAGACCATCCAATAAAATTGATTTTGTAGTATATTTTTAATTATACAAGATTAGTCATTTCATTTAATAACATGATGAAATGGCCTAGAGCACCACTTCTCCTTTAGTGAAGCTGATAAATCTCTGATATCTGTGTAGTGTTAAGTCACCTGTGTCACCACAGGGAAATACACTAGATGCGTTTGATTAATACACCTACAACATAACAAAAAGAGGCACGCATTAACATTTATTTCAATCCTGCAGGTAATATGGATATCGAATGTCTGTGGTCAAAATCAGCTGGGAATCCATGTTTACTATTTTTTAGAATAAATCACTAAAATGCAAAGTAAAAGCAACATATGCATGTAGAGAGCAAATACTCATGTTCTTCTTGAAGAACTTGGGACTGACACAGCAGTCCCTAAACAATCAAATCGACTATTGATCTGCAATTTCACACAATCAAGCTAACCCCCAATTGAGCTTGGAGGATAAAATCCTCGGTGAGTCTGGCTGTTAGCATCAGAAAGAAAGAAAAAACGCTGTTGAGGGAAGCTTTTCTGCTTAGCGGAGAGACCTTTGATTACAACCAAAAGACAGACAGATATAAACTGTGCTCCAACATATATTTTAGCAACCGTCGCATGGTAATCACATGGCTGAAGAGGTGCTAGAAAGCTCGAACAAGACCGTTTCTTATTCTTAGGAAGTACGCTGAATAAAAAAGGAGTAATATTATTGTAAACAAGGGAAAAAGCAATGGAGGGAATCTGGGAGAAGCAGAAATGATGAAAATAAGGCCAGGAGGTCAGCTTAAGCTGTGAACATGGCATTTGAGGAGGCTTCCTTTAGGCTTCAGTCAGCTTAAGATTAAACACATCTAACTGACATGAAAGACAAGTAAAAAGGACTACCAACTGTCTCTCTCTATTCAGATATTTGGGCAAGTGAGGTTGGTATTTCTTAAGACTGGGAAAACTCTGTTTGGCTCTGAATTCAACTGATTCTCACTGTTTCATATATGCACGACATTCTGTATGTTGATCTCTGTGAAACAGGAATTCGCCATAACTGCTAACATTTTAAGACATCAGCGTCAAATATGCATGTACATCAGAGTCTGTTACCCTGTGCCCAGTATGATCACCTCATCAGAAATATACAGTCATGTGAAAAAAGGTTTTTCTATGCAGTCCAGAGCAAAATTAAGCAGTCAGGTGTTGTTAAGCAAATGCACTTGATTACCTGATCATCAGTGAGTGTGAGGTCCTCTATAAAAGCTGACGTCTTGCCAGTTTGCTAGTCTGGAGCATTCAGGTATGCGCTAACACAAACCCACAATCTTTCCAGCAGTGGCAAATATACTGTCACCTCAAGACATAATCTGCAATGCTCCAAAATGTCAAAGAGCTATATCTTAGACTCTACAGGCCTCAGTTAGCATGTTAAATGTTAAAGTTCATGACAGCACAATTAGAAAAAGACTGAACATGTATGGGTTGTTTGGAAGGCCTGCCAAGAGAAAGCCTATTCTCTCTAAAAGAACATGGCAGCACGGCTTAGGTTTACAAAGCTGAATCTGAACAAATCACAGATCTTATGGAACTAAGTTCTTTGGACAAAATGGACAGCACTATGTTTGGCTAAAACCAAACAGCATATTAGCACAAACTCTTAACACCCACAGTGATGCAGGAGTTGTCATTTAGGCCTGCTTTGCAGCCACAGAACCTGGGCACATTATAGTCATTGAGTTGACCAACAACTCCTCTGTATACCAAAGTATTTTAGAGTCAAATTTTAGGCCATCTGTCCAACAGCTAAAGTATAGCCCAGAATGGGCAATACAACAGGGCAACAAACCCAAGGAGAGCAGCAAAACTCCAACAGAACCCCCGAAAAGAACAGAGTCCTGTGAAAACCTTATTTATCATGTGACTGTAACTACAGGCTGCAGCAGTGCAGACAACAACTTTGATAATTGGTAGCAATATGCTATACAGAAATGCAGTAAATGCAAAACTGTGATGTTTATTTCTTGAAACAACATTTGACATCATTTCTCTAAATGTAAGTGCAATAGCCACTAAATCGCATGTGCATCATCTGATGCACTCTTCCTTATTTTTCTAAGGCTTTACCAACCTTCACATAGTCACTCTTGGTTCCTCCTTTTCTGCAACGCAATAATTTCATCTAAAGTAAATGCTATTCAACATTTATTTGCCTCAGCTCTAACACAGCCTGTTCAGCTCATTCAGTATTGTTTCAAGTGCCCATAAAAGCTGAACATAGTGACACAGAAGAGCAGACTAATGCTTTGGTGGTCTAGGCTAATTACAGAGACATGCAGACATGTTGTTCGTGTTAGATGAAGTGGAATATACTGCAGTTATTAGTTTTATTATTATATTATTATATATAAAAGCAACAATTGGGAGCACTCTATTTTGATATTTGTTTGAGCGAGAGTTACAGCAGGCTTTCTAACAAGTGTAGATATGAACAAATTGGAAGTTAGTTAGTAAAAAAGTTTAATCATGAACATTTATTGATAATTACACAGAAGAATTCTTAGTAGCAGGTAGGGTTTCTTGGGGTACAGAACAAGACAAATTTTAAATCTGTAGGTTCTGACCTGATGTCAAAAATCTGAACTGGCCAAAGAAACTGCAAGCTCTCCAAAAAGAAGCACATGTGATGCTGAGCAGACACATATAGACTCGTTCAAGAGCCACCGCTAATTACTGCAGCACAAATCTTGGATTTCTAAGTGGGCGCTGCTGACAGCACGAGTCAACTAGTTTTTCTCAGATTCTGGGCATTTCTTGTTCTGAACAGCTGATGCGTGGCTACTACACTTAAATTGAGCAAAGCCTTTGCAGAACTGTTCAGGATAAACACGAGGGAAGACAGCAGACGTGCAGGACTGGGCAAAAACTCTGCGAGATCTGCATTACACCTTCCTTCCTCCACCTTTTTCCACTGAACAAAATCTCAATGAAGAAGTGCTTTGCGTACTAGAGATGACTTTGCTTGCTTTGGCATAGGAAGCCATTAACTGACAGTGCACGGCTTGAGGTTATCCCCATGGGTATAACAGCCTCTGGGATATACTGTGTCTGGTGGAGAGATGAAGAGAGCATGGCGCTAAAGAGATTAGTTATTACATCGTGAATTTCTGTTAGAAGAATAAGGTTTTTAGATACTATTGAGGGATACACAGAAAGCTAAATAACAAAAAAGGGCTTAGCACTCAGTTGGATATCCTTTTAAAAATGGTGGGAGGTGCAGTAAGTATAAAAGCAAGTACAAAAGCATACATAATGACTAAATCACACGTTCACAGGCACTTTGAGGCACGTTCGCCATCCATGATGAGTCCTGCTTCGACAGAATGATGTGTGAACATGGTCATAAATCACACTGCTAAATTAATATCTCAGCAAAGTGTTGCCCTAGATAGATGAAAAAGCATGCACGCACACAGAAAATGAGTACACATCCTCCCACACTCACACAAACTGCACGGTCATCTGTGTTAAAATTTCACAGTGCCTCTGCAGAGCCACAGTACAACTCCACAGGCTCGGTCTCCTTTTGCCAGTAGGTTACGGCCTACATTTAAGAGAAGAGGGGAAAAATGCATTTGCACTATTAGGTGGGGAGAAGAGTTGTTAGGAGATTTATGCAAAGTTGTCTCTATAGGAAGGTCCCCCCTTCTGCGCTGCATGGCATGTTTGCCATTTATTCTGAAGCGAAACTACTGAAGTCATCATTGTCAACAAAGGTACTTTGCTACTGTTCCTTCTTGTCAGAGAAGCTTAAGCAGTATTTTCTAAAAAGATAACTAAGCTCCATCCTAGAGTTGCCTCAGCAATGAAACAGTGCTGAATTTTGAAGACACTCTGTCTCAACACCCCCACCAACCCAACCTTCTACCATCACCACCCTCGCCTCATCATCCCCTCCCAACACCACCACCATCCCCACTCCCCCGACCCACTCCACGCCACACAGCAATTTTATCTGCTCTCTTGCACAATTGTAAGGATGCTGCGAGAAGCTTGCGCTTCTGCAATCACTTCACATTTGTTTCAGCGATTGATTTGCTGGCATGTGAGGGGAAGGAGAGAATGTGGGTAGGCTGCGAGGGAGAGAGGGAAGGAAGAAGCGAGCGAGGAAGGCAGCGGTGAAGTCAGAGGACGTGCAATGCCAGGCTCACATACTGTCACCATGACAACAGACATCACTTCACAGGAGCAGCACTTAGGAAGGATGCCTGTGTGGGCTGAAGTGACATAGTTGAAGGTTGGCATTAGCCTCTTGTGGGTGCCACAACGTACCAATCCTTCCCTGGCTTTCTGTTTTTTGTTTTTTAAATTTCCTCCACAGTGCTGCTAAAAGGATCTCTGTTGCTCTTGTAAGCCACCTATTGGGATTGCTGAGTGATTTGTACTTCATGTGTGTAAATGTAGGTCCTGCCAGTTTGTCTTAACAAAGACAATTCAATTGAGCAAGATGCATAACGTAAGACAGGAGTCATTCATATTCAATGAGGTGCTTTCATCATTCGCGTCACTTTGAAGCTGGGTAACATGTATAATTCTCTGTAATTTGAAGTGATGCCAATTGTGGAAATGATAACTCAAGATATAAAAACACATTCAGAGTGAAAAGAGCTTGAAAGCCAAGTCGCTGAATACATCTTAAAAATATACTGTATTTGCAGGCTTAACAAATATAATAGCAGTATAATGTTAGCAGTTGTTATAGCTCATGTGATATTGAAAACCCATTAATTATCCATGTACAAAATGAATTTTGACAGTCTTTTGCAATAATAGTCACTTTGTCTCATTCTCTGGAAGCATAAATACATCTGTTTCTTCCATTTATGCACAAATTCTAAACCTGGGTAAAGGGGTATTTTCATCTGTTCTTATCAACATGCTCCATATACAGTTACAGCTCCTCACTATGCATCTGGTCTTGTTTATCTATCCCTATACAGCATACAGCACTCATGAGCTGAACAAGCTGCAAAGCATATAACAGACAAACATGAGTATATGTTAGAAAAAATGAAATTCAGTGCGGAATGTGATTAACTAAACTCAGCTAATGAGTTTAATTTCAGATACAACAAAGCAAATACAGTGTGAGATGTTAATGAATGATTCACTTAGCTGTGAGTCAGAGCTTTTGATCCATTTTGCAGAAAACCGAAACAATTCTCACCGTGATATTGGTGACGTGGAGTCAATCTATGAGTTGATCCATTCAGTTTAGTTCTGAGATGTTCTGTGTTTACTTCACTATCTCACAGCAGCAGCTAATGGCAGGGGCTAATGTAGCACAGGAAAAGCTAACAGCAAAAGGTCAGTAATTCTGAGGTATTCCAAGCAAGGCCAACAGCTTTTATTTGTATGTTCGGTAGGGGTGGGTGATATATCCTCAACAATATTTAAAGAAAATCTGCCATGATATCTATAACGATATACTGTAGGGAAAAATACTAAACAGCTTTATCAACACTTTCAGCTTGAAGAGAGTAGCATTTATATATCTAAGCAAATGAAGAGCATTTCCTATTCTTTGCTGATATTGTCATTAATGACAGACAGAATTCAAAGTGTGGACCTACTGGAACAAGGTGCTAGCAGCAGCGTTACTGTGATATAGCAGCAACACAGCATTATGTCCAGTGATGCAACATGGGTCAAATGTAAGAATAAAAGTAGCCTAAGTAGCTACTTAAAGTCCCTCGTTTCCACCATGCATCACTAATTTCAAATCAAACTAGCGAGTGCTCCAGCAGTGCTCAATTGAGTCATTTGTTTCCTTTTGGGTTGCGCATCAAAAGCTGCTAGCATCTCCTCTGCCTGAGTCTTCTTAGCCTGTTTGTACTCAACTATGTGTTTTGAAACAAGTTTGTTTCCACCTTTACGGGGACCACTTGTCTCGCATATTTTGGCTTTATTTGTTTATTTATTAAATTTACTCTTTACGTTCATTCTGAGAGAACTTATAAGGACACTAGTTGGAACTAGAGCTGTGCACGAAAAAGGGAAAACTAGCCCAACTCCAAGTAACAGCAGTGTGCAGCAGCCTAATGAGTGTCTTTATGAACCAAATAAATAAATAAATAGTTTTTTACATACTTTTATTTAATTCATGTTAATTTATATTCTATAAATATGTTTAAGTTGAACCATATGTTACCTAACTCACTAAAGTATGATTCAAACTCTACTTTACAAGTATAGTCATTATGATAACACTGGTATCAGACCAATACTTGGTATCAGTAAGCATCCAGAGTTAAGATATTATTTTCATAATAGAAATGGAAACAGCTGGCTGATTGCATCCATAGTAAATTTGTTGTTGTAACCTCTCACATTTCATCAGTGTCAGTGGAAGTGGTAATATTTATTCTGTTGTATGTTTATTCCTTCTTACTGTAAATGTTTGAGTGAAGTGTTGCATTTTTTTACTCCAGTAAAGACCCTCCACTATGACTGCTTACTCTGGAAATGCAATGCTCTATAAACTGACAACCGTGTTCATTCACTCTGTCTTACTAGAATTGTTTTTTTATGGGTGGAGTTCATTGAAGTCCATGCACTAATAATAAAAATAGCAACAAAACAAAACGAATGGGTGATGGAGATGTCAGTCCGACGCAGTTTTTCTATCCTCAGGTAACACATTATGGAACATCCTTTGTGGGTGGACTAACAGTATGCAGGGGATTTGAGATAATGCAAAACAGCAGCACTCCCTCACCTTCTCTAAAGAAAACTCCTCTTTTTTTTTATCCAATTCCAGAGTGCGAGCAGAAAATAGGAATCATTTTTCAAAGCAGATTTGCATGAGGCCAGTGTCAGAATACGCTAGCAGTGCATGTAAATCTCCATCTTTTATGCTTAAACTGGAGCCATAAATGACATTTACAGATCAGTGTCATTCATATGTAGCAGTTGGCATTGTTTACTTTATAGGTATTGAGTATAGCACAGAAAGGAAATGACATCGTGAAAGATGACGGATCACATGAAGAGTCCTTGTCTGACTGGAACATGGGATGTCACATTGCATTACATGGTCAGCATGCCCTGATACTTAAAATTGTACAAAATAAAATTCTATTACTGTCAGGAAACATATTAGGCTACTGTATTATCCACTAACGTCACTAGATGTGTTAGACCATAGAAATGTGGAGAACCATAAGAACAATAAATATTGCACTTCCTTATCTAACTATAAGCAATCACATCAGGGATGGCAGATTACTTTTCTAGGCTCACCACTGCTTTTGGTCAATACTGCAGTAGTTAATAGTATTTAAATATTAATTACCTGCATCTGTCTAAATGACAGTCCCTTCACAGATGTTCCAGTTATCTCATGTAAACGGCATAAGAGACTGGGGGTGAAAAGAAAAGGAGCATTCTGCACTGCCAAAGAGAGTCTTGTTCTGGAATTAACATCTGTCATACGTCATGTTGCAAATGCACCACAGTTATTGACCAGTCTGGCTTCTAAAGCCAAGATATTGTAGGTTTAATTTATCTGAGTTTAACCATGTGCCTGTCGACATACGGATATTAACACTATTACATGAAATGAAATCACTACAGATAAAAGCTTTGCTATTGAACACTGTAATATTAGCAGGACCAAAGTTTGACATTTAAGATTTCAATCTTGTTTTTAATGATTCAAGGTGAAAAATGACCACTTCATGAAAATGTCAGGAGACAAAAAGAAAAATATCTGTTTTGGTTCAGTGCAGGGGAGGGGGCTTCTCTGCAGATTCGAGGGCATGCAAGACTTCATTAAAAGCACAGAATAATTAAATAAACTACAAAGTAAAGGTTGGTCCAGACATGCACCAGAAAGTATCTTAATGAATGAATGAGGACAACATCATTAGCAGCAGGTTCCTGTCCTCGGTACTGTGTAGGGGAGGAAAAGTAGCTCAGGGTTTGGGGATGTGGGCTTAACAGTTCAAGCAGCCAGCCAGGTTACAATAAGCTTCTTTTGGTCTGTGGTAGGGATTTGGCCTCGAATGATCCAGAGGTAAATTGTGTTCCTGAACTTATCCAAATCCTCAAAGCAGGAGGAGGAGAGTATTACAGCTGTTCATGATGTGTGCAAAATAGCCAAAGCTACATTATATATATTTTTTTTATAGTTTGGATCACAAATCTTGAAGAGAAATATTACACTCCATGAACATCCATACTGAAAGCATATTCAATTCCTACTGGCTGTGCACAACTCTATCTTGGCTTTCAACTATGGAGAAGTATTCAATTGCTTATTTCCTGTGCAGAGGACATTGTTGTAGTTGACAATACTGTTAAAATCCCCACCACTGTACAACCCTAAAGCTTACAACTCTGTGTCCAATTCTGCCTTCTGCCAAGCTACGCAAAGTATCTTTCAAAATTTCCAAAAGTGGCACAGAGAGCACAAACAGACACACATCCCACAGGATCACAACCACAGGCAACAAACATGACCTCTTGGCTTCACAGCTAAGCGCCATGTCACCGAAAAACAATTTAAGGGCCTATCCAGAGATTTACATGAGTGGTATGTCTACAACAAAAAACAGTTCAATACAAAAGAATATCTCCTGCAGCTCTGAAGCCTCAGAAAGTCTGAGAAAATTGATCATCACGTTGATGTCATAGAACTTACTCCAGCTTTGAATTGGAAGAAAAACAAGTCAATGTTAAAGGAAGAAGGAAGTTTGAAGGACAGGTCACTAGGCAGGAAAGACTAAATAAATTTGGTTACAGTAAAGTACTCTGCATTAAACTGCTATTATAGTGTACCTATTGTAATCTAAAACACAGTATAGTTTTACAGTGTTAATTGTTCGGTTTCTTTTACACCATTCATTAAGTGTTTCTACAATAACCCCCTATAAAAGCCAATGCCTGAATTTAATTTCTTATCTTTCATAAATTTAAAGAATATAAGTTTGTCACTATTCCTGTACTCCTTGCATTGCACAGCTACAAGAGTACTAATGCTTTCAGCATTGTAAAACACCCTGAAGATAAACACTTGCTGGGACTCATTAATTGCATGAGAAGTCTCAGTCATAATCACATGTTGCTAGCTAAACATTAGCACTGCTCTGAGCCACAACCCCCCCCCCAAAACTTTAATCATATCCACACATAGAACAGGAAGTGGAATGGGTCGATTTTCTGTGTTTTTCCTCCCAGATTTGTGACCTGGGAGGCCTGATGTCTGTCTGCTCAGCCTCCCATATGTTCAATTACAAGCTGGTTGTTTCATGCATACGCGACATGGGCATAGCATCTAACATGTCATTAGAATGGAAGGTCCTTGCTGTAAATAAAGATACAAAGTTCGACAAAGCAAACTGTCGGTGACAACACAGCTAATCACTTAAACCACCCTTACCAGGGTGTACTTAACCATTTTAAATAAGCTAACAAATGCAAAGTGGCTAAAGCTAAAGTTATCCAGAAGCCTTAGAATGAGCAGTCAAAGGATCAAAGCAGTTTTGAGGAAAATTATGGAGGTGAGTGAAAAAGAGAAAAGAGTATGTATCTGGTGAATTTATAAACATGCTGGAAAATGATGGAGTTACTTCATATTTGTTTTTTGTGTGAATCTGTTGCACCTGCTTTTGTTTGGTAAAGTTAGACTTGTAAGGTAAAGGTGGGTTTGGAGCACTTCACACACCACTTTATTTTAAGCTGTTTAAGTGAAAGATGATCAAGTAACTTAGAGCAGTTTGGGGAAGATTGCAAAGTTTAATAATTTCTTTAGGCAGTAAAGAAAAGTTGATTGTTGTTGCATTTGCTGTCATTTATAGTTCTTAAAAAGAAAATTAAAATTGGCAAAAATCAATATGAGCAGGTCATACTAAGATAAAAAAAATCAGACATCAGAGGCACCCAAGTAATTGCTTTTTTACGAGTCTTATACTCCTTGCACCACACATCTATAACAGTACTGCTATTTTCAACATTTTAAAACATCCTCAAGATGAATGCTTGCTGGGACTGATTAATTGCTTTAGGAGTCTCAGTCCTGATGCTCTGCTAGCTAAGTAACAAAAACTTTAACCAGCAACATCCCGACCAAGCAAAGTCTAGGACACTGAAAAACTATTGCGTTACTCTATAAAAATGGACAGTGTGTTGCATTTTTACATTTTTTTCTTCAAAGGCATCAGCATTCAGGTGTATTTACAAAAGGCAGTGTATTGTTACCATGTACGGTTTGGTGATGGACTTTTACCCATACTAAAAATCAGATCTGCTCACCCTCTCTTGCTCCAGTAGGCATACTAATTGATAATAAGAATACCTGTGAAAAAAGAATAGTATTTGATGGAGCACCGCTTTAACTTGAATTTGGAGAGATTATGAAATCTGGTTTCCAAAATTCACCACAATGGAAAACATGTTTCACCTTAATCACACTGTATTAGGGTATTAAAGTAAAACTGTCAAGGATTATCCAGTGAGAACTGAGTACGGCAGGAGTGCTTCAGACTTCAAGATCAAACATTGTCTCTGCACTGTATATTCAGTGCCAATCTCAGAGGACTGGGTCCAAAGAGAACTGACATTCGGTTTGATTAAGTTGGTGCTATCTGAAGCCCCACCCAGGGGTACATAGTAATCCCCAATGTGCACAGCAAAGAGTTCCACTGCACCAGATTGCTTGTTCTGGGCTATACTGAGCCGCATATCCTATTTTACCACTGATTGAAGCACATATACTGTAGACGTCCATCCGTACAGTTTCCCTCCAGAGAGTGGGGGGAGAGACAGGAAAGAGATAGACAGGCAAGGAAACAGAGACAGAAAGTGAGAGGGAGGAGAAGCGATAGAGTTATCCGTGGTCTGATTACGGTGGGAAATGTGAGGGTCCCGATCCAAGGGAATGATGAAGGACTCTGTGGAGGAGGCCTCTGAGAACCAACAAAGACGGCTTTAGTTTCACTGGCAGAATGCATTTGCATAGCTTAGAAGCCAAAGCGTCTGAACCGGGGCTCATGAAAAGAAACCCCACCAATTGGTTGGACTTCAATGCAAACGAGAGAGAGGGAGAGCAAGTGAGAAATGGGGAGAGAAAGGCGAAGCGAGTGAGGGAGAAGTGGAATGGGAGGGGAAGCAGCAGGAACTTTTTTCTCTTAAGTAGCAAAACACAAACGAGATCGGGAACATCTGCACATCCCATGGAAGCTGTCGCCGACTGACTTTGATGCAAAGAGAACATACTGAGGAAGAACATCTCCAGAAAAAGTAACACACATAACAACACTTCCGAGATATCACAGGAGCCATGTTCCCTTGTAGTCTTTTGATATTGTTATTTAGTACAGCTTGGTTGCCATTACACATTAATGTCATTTGAGAATATTTCCAGGTTTGTACACATTGGGATAGCTCCATTTTGCTATGATGGTGGAGCAGTTATTGGCCTATTGGATCTCTGGAATGCAACAAATATTAGACATGGGCATAATGGAGCAATCTTCTGGAGAAGTGTGGAAAAAAAGAGGCAAGAATTAGGGAGGGAGTGGAGTGAGAGAGAGAGGAGCAGATGTTGTACTTTAGTGGTGTCTCCTTTTCCCACTGTGGCCTGAAGTCATGGAGGGATGACTAGCCTTCATCAATCCTCTTTAATGACTCTGGCAGCACCACTTAACACACTAGTATGTGATTTCTTCATTACTACACCATGATTCCACCATTTACTCGGCCGATGATGACGTACAGCAATGCTCAGGGACAAAACTAATCGCTGAAAGTCTCATTTTTGCAAATTGTCCCATTTGTAAGCACTGGGGTCAATTTAGAAATCGTGGGAAGGAAAGATAGGAGATGCTTTGAGTGTAACAAAAAGAAGATAATGAAATCTAGTGGGGTGAATATTGAAATGCAGTTCACCATGTGAAACTAAGAATATTTATTGCTAATTTGTTTGTTTTTTTACTCCAATTTCAAAGATGTGACAAATGTAGTGCAGCGCAGTGAAGCTTTGCTCTGCCTGAAAGCTTTCGTGAAATCCTGGTAACTGCTACTTTCATGTGTCAACCCTTCTCGCATTATCCAGTCACCCACCCACTGCCTTTCACCTGTGGTGCACAATTCCCACACCCTCCATGCGTCAGACCCTTCAGTGCATACATTGACGGGGACATGCAAATGTTTTGCCACTATCAATAATAAATGTTGACTTTTGAACCTCACCAATAGATTTTTTTTTTTACTGACAGCACTTCCCAAGAGATGCACGCAGCTTGCTTTAAGCATAGTTTAGAGGTTTTTGTCGACACCTCATCATTATTCAAAAGAATAGAATAACAGTTTGAGATGGAGAACCTATACCTGTCTATCTCTACCTGTGCAGCTCATCTCCCATTACTGTGTTAGTGGGATTAGAAAGCAAGACAAATTTTGGAAAGTCGGGGGGGCTGACAGAGCTCAGGGGAACATTTTAGCCTGCACAACATACATGCAAACACAGAATGTCCAAACAGTTCCATCTGCTACACCTTCCCCCCACCCACCCGGTCCCTTCTGCTGCTGCTACAAGCCCAACACCTACCACTCTCTCAACATCATATCAAATACTATGGGCTACGACTCCTTCTAATGAGCTTGCACATGCTGCACCATGGACTGTTTGCTCACACCAAGAATCCACAGCTTTGATCAGACATCAGTTTTGATAGTCAGTGTCACGCCTGCCTGACCTGAATATATCTCGCAAGGCTGCTTTAGTGGTTATTGAATCGAGCAAAAGCAATGATTTCTTTAGGCATCAATGATTGATGAGAACTTCTGCCCTCGGGCTTAATACGTAACTCGAGTAATTCGCTAACTCCAAACAACAACACCTAAAGTACAAATCTGAGACTGCTTAATGAGCGCCACTTTGAGGTTTGAAGATGATATAAAATCGATGTGCGTGTGTGTGTATGTGTCTGTGTGTGCGCACCCTTTGCATTTTCAGATGTGATTCAATGTGAAATAACGCTCCAACAGGTGTCAGGTGCGGGAGAAATAAGGTAATTGGAATAACTGTATAAACAAATGAACAGTCATGCCACGGCTGCTGGGGCATATGCTGTGATTTATTATCTCATTTACCTCCTTTCTCCAGAGGAGGAGAACAGATAAAATCCTGGCGCATCATGGGTCAGATGCAACACCATGACTGTTCCTGTCATGCTCACAGTAACCTTTTCTTGCTACATCATCTCTGCGCTCACACTCACACACCATGGCAACAAAGATCTTTTGAAGCGCTTGGCAACGGCCTCTGAAACGTACAATCCCACATCTTAACTTGACCTGACAATGTCCCCTAACAGCCACTGTTACTACAGAGAGGTCAGGGCTGTCCAACTCAAGTCCATGTCCCATGTTAGGGCGCATGAATCACTCAGAGTGCTGCTGTTGCTGCTGCTGCCGGTGCTCTGTGGATGACGATTCACTTGAGATATGATCTGTGCCACTGGTTGCACAACCACAGACGGAAATGTGTGCTCCTTGCTAAGCGTGTTTATTGGGAGAGGGAGACAAATTCAGACAGACAGACATACGAAAGAGGTGGGCAGACTGATCCACCACACATGAAAACCATTCATGACTGTGCGTGCCAAGTGTCGCTGCTCAACAGATTATAGCCTTAATGGATGACATTCAAAAAAATGTATCTGGCCTAATGTAAGGTGCTTGCCACGTCCACTATTTGAATTATAACTAACAAATCATCTGCAGTCGATAGGATTCGAGACAAAATCTAGCATGCTTCATTGTAACAATCCACTGGATGCCCCCCTCCCTCCTAAATTTAGCCTGCTCACCGACCACCGTGAGTGATGGATTGGATGAGAAAAGGGGCTGTGCATGATTGGCTACACACGCGATTTGCTGTATAACCTCGGGGCATTCGGAGCCCCCCTTATTCAAACGTGACATTCAAACCTGCTTTGTCAACCTGGCGCAAGCTGATTTTGCATTTCTTTCATTCATTCGTTTCTCCTTGTGAATTTAAAGGGGATTACAATAGGCGATTTATGAGAAACCACTTTTTCCCTTCCATTTTACAAGGTCATTATTGCATTTGGAGTAAATTGCAAAAACTCACCATACACTCCTTGACAACGGATGCCGTCCACGATGAGCGCCAACAGCCCCAAAACACAGATAGTTAGATCCATCCTTTTCACGTTAATCTCTGCATATCCAGCTCTCAAAAGCGAGAAGTCCTTTCCGGGGCGGTGTGGCTGAGGTGCATAGACACGGGCACCGCTCCGATCCACACGTAAGATTGATTTAGACCCCGACTCCCCCACCCCTCCCTCCGCCAACTGTTCGCTGTAAAGGTATGTATGGGCGCAGCAGGAGAACAGAGTCAGGTAACGGTCGGTTTAATGGGAAGTGTCACGCAGTCCCAAAAAATGCGGAGCGCTCGCGGAGACACAACCACCACGGAGGACGTGGAGAAGCAGGCAGGCGCGGGGAGTGGGGCTGCAGAAAGCCTGGCCTTGGAACAAAAAAAAAAAAAACTCTCCTCCACTGCAGGTAGGTGAGCTCCACCGATTCCGTAGACTTTAGCAAAGACCCGCGGGGACACGCAGGTTCTTTCGACTACAAGCGGATTGCGGCTCGGTACCCACGAACATAGCGCTCTCCACGGCTGCTGCTGCTGCTGCTTACTGCTGCGGTGACTGCGAGCTGTCAAACGAAAGCACCTCCTCTGCTTAATAATAATAATAATGATAATAGTAATTATAATGATAATAATAATAAAAACACTGACAGATTTGTCACTTTTCACCTTCTGCGCTTTAAAGTAGTCCAGCTGCTGCTGTATACAGTGGAGGCTCTCGCTCTCACATAGTCACATCCCGACTGCACCCCGATGCCGCGCGCTCGACTCATCTCTCCCGGTGGCAAAAAAAAGAAAAAAAAAAGAAAGAAAGTCAAGGGGAGGGGAGGGTCCAGACCGGTCAGGAGCAGCCGGATGGTTTATCCACAGCTCCCCGGCGATGCTTTCGGTTGTCTCGGCGTCACCACACCACTTTTTGGCGATTTCAGGCGACGGTGGGAGCCGGATGTGCCCGCCGTGGTGCCAGTTGAGCAGCGGTCACGTTGCGCAATACGTGCTACGGAGACAGAGTGGCACCGCAACCGGTCTGTAGCTACGTCAAGAGGTGCGTGGCTTCCAGGCGCTCATCTGTATGGGAGGCTTCGCTCAGCGTCAGGAAAGGCATGAGAGGCGCAGCTGCTGGATGCTGAGAAGGAGAGAGAGGGGGAGAGAGAGGAAGATGGAAGCATTGGAATTCAAGAGATCTAGCTTTGACAGACCTTTGCAATCACCACCCAAAAACACAGTCTACACCGCCGCCTGCTCATGTTTCACCATGCC
This sequence comes from Perissodus microlepis, assembly GCF_051167445.1. NCBI lineage: Eukaryota > Metazoa > Chordata > Actinopteri > Cichliformes > Cichlidae > Perissodus > Perissodus microlepis. The sequence goes on from NC_140475.1 coordinate 5,313,304, forward strand.
TCCTTTATCAGACAGGGTGGATGAGGTGCTGTCTGTCATGTAGCATTCATCTGCTACATCAGACTACTTTTGGCCCGAAATAGTGGGATGTCTGTGTTAGTCTGGTGTATGCAGCTCTTCCTACTGGTGCTGGTGATGCTTCTGCCACAGGCCGACATTTTTTCGGGAACTGTTTTTTTTTTTTTTTTTGTTTTGGCAACGCACAACTTTTTAAGTTTTAAAGAAGTCGGGCTAAGTGGTTCCCAAATGGTGTCCCGGTATAGGCCTTTCGGGCGTCCTGCAGGCAGTTCCGGGGGGGAATTGAGAAAATCTCAATTTGATGATATTCTATTAGAGTGACTGCAAGTGTTCTAAAGAGAGCGAGAGAAAAGACATATCATGCACGTTTACACGTGTTTCACTTTCACCATTGTCACACAGAGGTGGCCATAAAGACTATTTCAAAGTACGGGAAATATTATACTGTGAATGAGCCCACTTTATTGTTTTGTGTTTTTTTTCCTGTTAAGTGTTAGTGGTAATATCAAGAGCACGCAGAGACTAAAAGCTGTTTCCTAGCAACACAATTTCAATTAAATGGTTTTAATTAGTGTAATATTTTCCCCAGTGGAGAAGTAAATGGTATACTTTTCAGATAAATGGTTAAAGACAGAGGCTCAACAGTATGATCCCTGATCAAACAGGCATAGGGATATGAAGCAAAACCCAGTGAGGTGTCTGCGCAATTTATGATATTAATTAAGTAATAATAATTAATTAATTCATTGTGTTTTACATAAATATATAAAAGTAAACCTGATTTCTAAGCTGATTGCTTTCAGATATTTTGTGACCCAAGTTAAAATAGTCAGAATCTAGTTTGTTGTGACAAGTGATTCGTATGAATAAAAGAGTAAAATCTTTGTTTATAGCTAATTTAAAAATAAATAATAATATGCTCCACTTGTTGAGACAGAAAAATTCAATTTGAAGCAGCAAGTCTCTCCTCAGCTGGAGCAGCAGCAGTGGGTAGTTTGGCGCCCTCTTCAGGTTTTTAAGACATCTAGACCCAAGCAGTCGTTAAGAGTTATACTCCCTTAATGACTAAGCCAAAATTCTGATTGAGCATGATCAATGCTTATAATAATATCGGGGGTTTCCCCTTGCTTTACAGATGTTTAACCGAACTGTCAATATCTTGTTATCAGATAAGGAACTGAAAATAAACAATGTGCTCTTTGGAGCTAATATTGGATACATGCCATTCTGAAATTTTAAATTTTGGAATTAAGTGATTAATCTCATCTAACTTCATCTATCAATTTTACTCACTAGTGCAATGCCAAAAGTAAGCTTTCAGATCTCATTTTCTTCCAGTGGCTGATTTCGATTTGTTTCATTTTGAGGGAAATTGAGGGATCAGGGGGTTTATTATATCTTCAGGACATCAAACCATCTCTTGATTGATATATTTCCGTCTTTGTAAAATTATGTCCACATCTCATTTTGGAAGGCGTAATAAAAGTTGTCCTTTCATTCTCAGATACTTAAATTAAAATTCAACAACTCATTTAAAAGTGAGCGTCCAGTTAATTTTTCTATTTCTTAAGCACCTTGAGGCAAGTGGAGTAGTCTGATTTATTTTAGCTGTCACTTTTTGTAAAAAAAAAAAAAAAAAAAAAAAAAAAGAAAGGAAAAAAAGGAATTCTGGAAATGATTTGACATTGGATTTACAGTAACTCAAGTAACTGACAGAGCTGTTGAAAATATTTAAAGAGAAAAAATATCAGGGTTGTCAGGACTGCTCAGAAACAGTTATGCAGTCTGGACTTGGATATGAGTCAGCTGAATGTCCTGACAAGTATAAAAAATGAGGTATTTTGTCATATGGTAGTGTGTGTGCTTTGTCGCTTACCCTCCATCTGCTGGCTGCTAATCATTCTGTTTATTACTGTACCTTTGCATCACCCATCCAATACGGACGAGAGTGGGCAACCACTAGGGAAGCTTAGACTTTAACTCCCCATCTGTCTATTGTGGATAACTCTGCACTCTATGCCCACCACCACCCCCTCACTGTCTTCTTCTTCCCTTGTGGAATATAATGCAACCTTTATATTCATGATGTCTTATGCTACTACAGTGCCCTGACATGGGAGTGAATGCAATTATGGAGCCCGTTGTGAGCAGAGCGTCTGCATGTGTAGCATCATAGAGGGGCTCATGAATATAACAAGCACTCACTACTGTTGTATTTTTGGGTGTATGGCATTTCACTAAATTTAGTCGGTCATTTTAGTGCATGAGGTGTTGGGTATGGTATGAAAGAAGACAATCTGACATTTTGGGAAAGTCTCTCTGGGCTTGGCGTTTATTTTCAAACACAGCAAATGTCCAGATGACGTCACAGCAGAACGCATGGCCGTGGTCGTCCAGGGAGACATGCGTATCTGTGAATCTGTGAGAATAAACGCTAGAGAGGGTTATGGCTTTGGTATTCCAACAATATTCTGCTCTGGTTGGCATCACACATGAGTAAATCTCAAATGGAACAACATGTATTTTTCCATCTCGCTGCCCCTTAAAAGTCATATCAGCCAGCTACTTGTGGAAACAGTTTCACTAACTACTGTAAGTCAGTTCTCACCTTTTTTTCTATCCGGTTCTATCCGGATGCTGTTACTTAATTTAAATTGATACATTACTGCTGGAATTCGCCTTCTGAAGTGAATCATTGTCAGCCCATATCTGGTGGGCAAGAAGGATGGCATTTGACACAAACTGCAGGAAATAAAATAGGCCTGAGCATATAGATTCAAAATAGATTTAATGGCTGAATTAGCTGTAATTACTTTTTCCATGAACTACCTGAGGAGTCATCCAAGTCACAAGCACCAAGGGAGTATGGGATATACTTTACATTTTTGGCCGGTAGTCAGAAATTACCAATGCCTGACTCACGGCCAAGCCTGCATGCATAGTAACACACTGTGTGCCCGCTGATGAAGTTTTTACTTTGAAAATAGGTCTCCACACAGCTGGCAGAGCAAATTCTTCCTAAGAAATGTAACTGTAATGACTGCAAATCATTTGGCTTTACTGTCATTCGTGCACTTACAGTATGGCAGTGCCCTGCATGTGGTTTATCCAAATGCAGCTGGAGGGGGAAAAATGATAGAAATCATTCAGTATGAACTCTATTGACTTCTACACTGCATTTTTCAAAGTATGAAAAAGCCATGTGCAGTTTTCATTAATCAAAAAAAGTCTTTGGTTAGTTGATGTGGAGTTGTGTTGATAAAAAACAGTTCTTGCCAAAGTGGGTGACTCCCTGGGGTTTGGGCAAAATCCCCTCAGACTGATCATTAATTGTTTAGCTATTGTGCTTTAACCATGTTAAAGAAACAAACGAAGACAAAAGGGGGGATAAAAACAAATAAAAAATGACCACATTAAAAACACAGTCATGCTGCAGCGAATTAAGTGTCAACTCATGGTTGCCGGTTGTCATAGAAACTCAACAGGCTTTCTGGCTTGGAAGTTTTTAAGGAGCTTAGCTGGCGGAAAAATAGTGATGGTCAGAGCAAGTGATGGAAAGATTTAAAACAGCACAAAGACAGAGCCAGCCTGTGACTGTGACACAGCCTGAATTAGAGTTCACTAAAATGGCTAAACGGCACTTGGCTAATAGCTTAATGGACGTATTTTGGCTGCTTGTGGAAGAAAGCTATCCACCATCATCTGTGGCACTGTCCATTCGTAACATATTGGATGAGAGATGAGAGAGCCAAAGTGAGTATTGTGCACATGAAAAGGAAAAATCACAGAGACCACCTGTCACTGAGATGGAGTGTGAAAAAAACATAACATTCATAATATTTGTGTACACCTCGTACACCCTAAGTATAACCTACTAGCACTGAAGAAAATAAGATTATTCCAAAATGGTTAAAGTCTTTCAACATATAATCTTTTATAAGCCATATATTGTAGTTATTGTAGTTATCTATTGTAGTTTTGTTGGCTTCCATTGTGTTGGGCTCTCTTAAAAATGTTTGGGAACTGCTGCTCTAGAAATGAAACAAAGAAGTTTTGTTACATTAATGGGATCCGTGCCACATCTGTTCTTAGTGCTTTTCTGTTGCAATTAAAGGCGCTGCCCCCATTTATGTTCGCTGTAACGAAAACTCCCTTTCTGAGTGCAGTCTTTTAACATGAGCTAGCGTAGGCTCTTGTGCTGAGAGGCAGGCCTTTGCCTGACTGTAAAAATAAAAGGCAGTTCTGACAGGCATAACGCGTGTTTCTATTCTACAAATGTTCCCTCAGACACCCACGTTTTCCCTGGGTAGTGGCACTCGGTATTCACGGCAGCGGGAAGCCTGTCGGTGGTATTTACACACATAACTGGGGTGAAAAGAAATAGATTTCACAATCAGGTGCAGCAGTTCATAGCAGCTAGTATCAAGATGCCATCAGAATCCGGAAACCGCAGCCCCTTGTGATGGTCTCTGGTGAGATATCAGGTAGGTCCCAATAGAGGATGAATAATCAGTTAATTCATTGAAGTGGTGCAAATTTACCTGCGTATTTGAAGCCGTATGAAACTTGCCAACACTGCATGAAATGTGTAGCGCTCATAGCTGTAGCCCAAACATGTTTATATGTCACAAATATTTTCAATTGCTTTTCTTAATAAAAGGGGTGGGTGTGTGTGTGGGAGGTTTAATGAGTGCCTTCAATTTTACAAAATGACTAGAATCTCCACAGATCGATTCATTCATCTGTCTGTCTTGTGATCAAGGAAAGCTTTTATGTCGCCTCTAATTCAGCTATACTGAAGCTATCCATTTTAACACCAGAGAACTTCCTATTGGGCTATTGATCAGCTGCACTCCCAAGGGATTCGTTCCAACTCATCAGATTGATTATGTCATGGCTGTTTTGGTGAGACAGCACAGAATTAACATGGCCTGCTAATTAAGCTGTATGAACCTACTTTATTACTCGAATGGGCTGATACCTGATATCAGACAAAAACAACTGAGGTCTGTTGACTTTAAAAGGTTGTATATGAATATATTCAATAAAAATGTCAACAATATTGTAAATAAGGTATGAAAAATACATAGTCTTCAATGTTTTTATGAATATTTAACAGTAATTAACCCCTCAAACACTGCTACAGTTAAGCATTTATAAGAAGAGACTATAAATGCTGAATAGTTTCTAAAACATTATGATGTTGTTGTACGTCAGCATGATGTATTTGTTAACATTTATAACTCCAAGAAGCCTGTGTAACTGCTGAATAATCAGTCATCCTAACAGAGTTTCAGATGACTAATTTAGTATATGACTTTTACTGTTCATTTATATACACCAGCAATATTTGCCATTAAGATAAAACGTGACAATATATCAGGGGTGCACAATTAATTCTCCCAGTCCCAGTTTCTCATGTGGACCCTTGGGAAAAGTTAATTGCCCACTCCTGTTATAGCACATTCTAATGTTACTATTTTGGTGTTGTTTCTACAATGTCATAAATAGTATCGCTTCAGGTATGTCACTGCAACTGACCAATCGTGTTGAAGGGGGAAGGTATAGGTTTTTTGACTGAAAAAGAAATTAATACAAAAGACAGAGCAATAAAATACTTGGCATTGTAGAACTGATTTATGCTTCTGTGGGAAATCTACACCGTAACCTACAGTAACTAAGCAACACTGTGAAAAGGTCAGTTGGAACCACTTTCTTAAACCTGATCATAGTTTTGTTTTGTGTCTGAACATAACTGACCTGTGACTGAAAACATGAAAACATTATTAATAACACTAACAAATAAATCAATAAAAATAGTCAATCACTAAGTAACGAAGAAATAAATAAACAAGCCACTGACATTTGGTCTCACGTGAGATGTGAACCCTTTTAGGTAAATCTCCTGTGTCTGACCCATTCGTTCAGCGAGGCCAACTCTGTTTGAGGACTGTGCCACAGATTTGACAGATAGGGATGAATGCCATAAGTAATTTGTGAAATAATGGTAGCCACAGGATGGAGATTTGTTGCTGACAAAAAAGTATAAAGTAGGCAAAGTTAGAGGCACCGGAATTAAAGATGAAAAGATGAGCAAAACCTTAGAGTAACATTGACATAAAGGGTTAAAACTGAGCATGTCAGAGAGATAGCTTACTTTGGAAAGTTCGGGGACAAAGAAAACAAGTCTAAATTAATTATGTGGAAATGGAGGGGTTCGTGGATGTGGTGAGAGAGGACATGCAGGTTATTGGCTGTGACAGAAACACCAACAGGACAGCTTAATTGCAATGTTTGTCCGGGAGTAGCATTCATTATGATGTTATAGGAGTAGCACCAACTTCGATATTAGATACACCATCCATTCTGTACTTTACATCAAATGACGCACATATCACTGATAACTAAAGTGTATGATGACAGAATTATTTCTGTGGTTAGGCAAAACAACCATGTTAAAAACAGTCATGAAGCGGTAGGCCTGTTGCTGTCAACATGCGGTCCACGATCAAGAGAGGCTTTTGATGAATGGAAATGTAGAGGGTTTTTAAAAAAGGTGCAAACCACTGGTTGCACTAAAGAACAGGACGGCTGGGTTAGACTTAACCAGAAAAATGTCTTTGGACATTTGAAGCCAAAATGAACTTGTAAAAGAATGATGGGAAAAGAAAAGTATGGAAAAGAAGAGAAACAATTTATAGATCTAAAGCACAATATTGTCTGTCAAATATGCTTGAGGCTGTGTTATGGCAGTGGGATGTCTGGCTGCCAGTAGAACCTGTCACTAGACTCTACTGATCATGTGACTGCTGATAGAAATACCAGGATGAACTGTGAAGTGAATGCTATACTGTCTGGTCAGATTCGTACATATAATGATCCAAAATTGATCAGTCAGAACTTCACAGTGAAAATAGATAATGACCCAAAGCATCCGGCAAAAGCAAAGAGAGATGTCCCATTTCTCAGGGCAAAGAAATGGGATATTCTTCAATGGCCAAATGAGTCACCCAATTTTAACCTAACAGAGCAAGTGTTTGAGTTACTGAAGACAAAATTAATGCAGAGGGACCCACAAACAGTCAGCAAATGATGGTGGCCGCTGTAAAGACATGTGCATCTGAGGAAACATAGCATTTGGTGATATGGGTTCTAGACTTCAGATATTGGAAAAGTGGGTTAAAATTAAAATTATTTGTAAATGATTTCAATAGTTATTGTTACGACTGCTGTCGCAATGTTGCCTCATATGCAAATCCCAGTGTGCAGGTCCCTCTCGGTGATTGGTGGATCTAGAGGACGGACCATACGGATTGGCTAGCCAGCTGGTGACGACTTATATGATGACAACGCCATGGACAGCCAGTCATTCATCCTCAGCTTATCCCAATGAGCAGACCTTTAGCAACATGCCCAATGTGTCCGCCTTATACAGGAGTATGTAGGGGTGGACTGCCCTTTTGTTTGATTATAGTTTTCTCCTGTTTTTTGTAGTTAAGGAGGGAAGTTACTATCATTTGGTTTAATTCTTTTGAGTAGGTAAGTTTGTTAAATCCTCGAGATAGGCTCCTTTTGTTTATTGTTTTGGCGTTAGGTCCACCCCGAAGTTATAATCTGCTCCTTGTTTTGTGTCAAATAACCTAATGAATCAACTCCTTGTAAATAAATCATTATCAAACTTTACCAGTTGAGTGATGTGGCTGCTTGGGTTCTGACGTGGATGGATCACCCTTATGTTGTTGTCTGGCCACCCCTAGACGGGCCATAACAGTTACATATTTATAATTTTATTGTTATACACATAAATGATGATAATCTAAAAAGATTTGCTTATCTGCTGCATTTTCTACTAAAAGAGTAGCCTTTATTTTGGAACTCAAAAACAATCTATATATTGGAAATGACGTGAGTTTTTTTCAAACATTGTTGAGCCCCTGAAAAGGGGGGCTATGTATAAAAAAGGCTATAATTCCTGAATAGGTAATATCCAGGAGTATTATAAAATCCTTTGAAACAAAGTTGAAAGCATGAACTTCAATCGCATCTTCATTTTTTGATTTAAAATGTACTGTGTTGGCATACATAATTTTTAGTTACACTACTAAAACTCATGCCTCTGACCAATAATCTATGTACCTAACTGTACACATATTGCATTTACAGAGGCAACACAACCTGGGATCCAGGCCTGCGCCTACACTTTAGGGCATTACAGTAGAGTTCTGTGTGGAAAGTCTCATCCTGGAGTACACATTTTGGTCCACAACCTGGTGAATGTTGAAGAAATTATATGTATGCTGGTGTTGCTTTTCACCCAACGTGATGCCTCAGGTTAAAATGTAATCAGGTAAGGTTGATTCCTATGAATCTGTCCTAAACGCCTTTTGATCACACATCATTACCAAATATCTTTACTAATAATAATGTACCATATGCATTTGAAATAAGCAGAAGACCTTGACACAGAGAGCAACTTTCACTTTACACTGAGAAACTTTTTTGATGTTCTCATGGCGGTGGTAACCCACTTTCATTTCCAGGGCTGTGCTAATCTCAAATACCATGACCTAAGCAAGAACAACCAAGTCACAAATATAAACCTCCTCAACTGCATCGCAAATGTGATCCCCAGTTTAGTATGCAGTGCTACTTGTCGCAGTGTCTGAGAATGTAATTATCTCTCTGTAAAGAAGGTAAAGTGAAGCCCATGTTAGCCTGGGTGTCCTTGGCTACACTGAGCCAGAAACATAAATCTTCAGAACAGATCTCATTCTGGGTACATTCATTACACTCGACCAACAGTAAATTACATTATTATCTCCACTTAAAATTACAGGTAGCAACAGAGAGGAAGTACTCATTCAAAAGTAAACTTCTGCATTTGGTTGGAATTTCAGCAGACCTCAGATCAGCACTAAATTGCAAAGCAGTCGAGTCTTACCACTCGAAAAGAGCCTTTGTAATCACTGTTTGTACCTGTGCGAGTGTACAAACAGACACAGATAATTGGGTGTTTCATGAGAAAGACACCATTACAGTGTAATTATTTTCTTTATCTACAGCAGATCCTGTGCCTGATTCTGTGTGAGAGAGAGATTCTCATTGCGAATCTGAGCTCTTTCTGAAACCATAGTAGAGCCACGGGCGATAGCAGAAAGCAATGAAATATGGGTAGAGCAGGGTGTGTGAATGAAATACAAATGACACTCCATTCAGCAGGACAGAGTTTGCCATAGATATACACCCAAATGAAAAAGAGCCACAATCACTTTAGGCTGAGTTTTGAGCAAACAAATTAATTATTTATGAACAATGAATATTGCATATTGCTCTCAAAATTGTTGTTGCCTCTCCTTCATAAGGCAGCAGATTTGATTTACACGGCTGGATTTTCACTTCCATGGAAGCTGAATTCTAATTACTTTTCTACATTGAGACATGGAGCACAAAAGCCAACAAGCACGCAGTTGATATTTGTTCACAGCACGATAATAGTGTAAAACTGATTTAAAAAAAACAACAACAAAAAAACCCCAACATATCTACGTCAAATATTTGCAATTCCTTTTCTTGGCCAGTAGCATACTCATGGAGCCTTCATAGGACACCAAATAACGTTTTTTTTTTATGTTCCTATCATCCGTGGACAATAAACAGCATTTGTCTGGCTGCGTCACATCATGTTGTGTCCCTATTTTCACCCAACATTGCCTTCTGATGTGCCCACTTTAAAAAGTAATCGAGTGGTCAAACAAAGCTTGAAACAGCCGCTGTGTAACCGTTGGCTTTTTCTATTTTGCAGTATGGTTCAGATGTAGGGTAATAATGACTCTGCCATCTGCTCACTCGGTTGTCCTTTAAATGTCTTCTTTTGCTATTGGTTTACAATGAAATCATGAATTTTGTTTTAAACCTGGTGTTTCCACCTGCCCTGAATTTGCTCTGACTCCAGTGGTCGCACCTCATAACATCACATCAAAATATTGAACGCAGAAGCTTTTTTCACAGAATTAGTTAGATGTGTTCAGCATCTGGCTTTTTGAAAATTCAGATTGCAGTATTTTATATAGCATCAAAATTCATATAAATTGCCCTTTTGTTGTTTTGTTGCTACCTATTCAGGGTCAGGAAGGCAAGCTGACTAGTGTGCTTTTATCAAAATGTAGCATCCACCTTGAGCAGATGATAAAACATATTTACAACAAAAGGCAATTTAGTCTTCACAATTTCGCCTAACCTCAGTATTTCTGGACTGTGGGAGGAAAATTGTGCGACTCAGTCTGCACACACAAATACTTGGAGAATAGGTGTTCTCAAACACTAGGGCTTCATAGCCAACCGGTTCAGTATGATGACTGTATAGTGTAAACATATTGTAACTTAAAAAGAATGGATGCAGACATTTGCAACTGGAAAAAAGGGGGAAACTAGATCACTTTAATACAGCAGAGATATAAACGATCACTGAGCTCCATGTGTAGTCCGATAGATAATATCCTCTGATCAACTTTCTTTTGTTGTTTTTTGTATTTTAATCTGTTTAACTTTTCCGTATAAATGTAATCTGTTAAATACAAACCTATGTCATCTTTATGGGAAAAGAACTGGAAAACCAAATAAAGAGATTTGAAAAAAAAAGAGTGGATGCCAAATAGTCAGCTAAAGTGATATGTTCAGATACATCTTATATTTGCAGTATAACCAATAAAAGTAAAATCCAAGCTAAGCTTAAAGTTACTGCATATTTGAATAAGTGTAAATTAAAGTATCCAAACATTTACTAGAACATGCAAGGATACATGGGAATACAGTATATAACGCAAAAACTGTCACGGTTCTGGGTCTTTGTGACCCAGCATTATGAGTTCTTGTGTTTTGGTATTATTTTATTTTATGGTTTTTGTTCTGAGTCCTTGGTTGTGCTCTTTTGATTATTGTGACTTCTAGCTTTTAGGTTTAGTTCTGCCCTGGTGTTTATTCTCTTTTTCCCCCGTCAGTCATGTCTCATGTCACTCTGGTCACTGTACTCTGTGTTCCCTCCATTCTCTGTCGGTGTTGTGTCTCTGAGTTCTGTCAGTGTATGTTTCCTGTTTTACTTCGAAGGTCTTATCTCATGTTAGTGTGTTCTGTTTTACTTACTTGTCTTGTCTTGCCTAATAGGTTCCAGCTGTGTGTCCACCTGTTCCTCATTTCCTCATGTTCCTGTCAGTGTATTTTAGTCCCTGTCAGTCCGTACTTGTTGTCGCGTCGTTAACGTCGGTTTGTCCCCATCCTGTGTGTTTCCTGTGTTTCCCCCGTGAGAGTACAGTTAGCATTTCCCAGTTTAGTTTGTATCACCTGTTTGCTTGCAATAAAGCAGTGGATTTGAGTTCACGTTTTGCCTCTGAGTCCTGCGTTTGGGTCCTCTTCTCCCGCCTGGACACAGCGATCCATGACAAAAGTTTTTAACTATTCTAACAAGCTTGAAAGTCAATATTTGGTATGATCACCTTTATTCTTTAAGAAGAGTTTTAGTTATTTCTTTAATTAGTCTTCAGGAATAATTCTCCAGGCTTCTTGAAGGACATTCAAAGCTCTTCTCTGGATGTTGGCTGCCTTTTGTTCTGTTCTGATCCTTCACTAGTTCAAATATGTTGATGGTGGTGATGGTACTCTTTTGTGTTCATAATTCCATCAATTTTACGAGAACCCCACTGGCTGAAATGCAGCACCAAACCATGAGAGAGCCCCCACAATGCTTAAGAGATGTCTGCAGACACTCAGTGTTGTACCTCAGTCCTGATCTCCTCTGTACAAAAATGTCTCATCACTCCATAAAACAATTGCCACTGATTTGTAGTCAAGTTCTTGTCTAATTAGGCATACCTTTCTTCCTGTTTATCTTCATTAAGAATGGCTTCTTGACAGCCACCCTTCCACTGAGACCATTTCTGATGAGGCTTCAGCAAACAGTAGATGTCTTGACGGAAGGGTGAGATGGATTTCTCGTGTCAGGTTTTGCTGGATTTTTCTTTACTGCTTGTTAAAGAAATGAGTTTCAGATACTGTTCATCTGCTCCAGATCAATTTTTAGGCCAACCACCTCTTCTTTTGTCATCCAGTCTTCTCACATCTGTAAAGACACAATGCATTGATATGCATTATAATGATATGAAACGTTTTGGGCCAATAGCTCGCTTAAGGAATCACCTTGTTGGTGCAAAAATACTATTTTAGGCCTCTCAGTCTGTGTTATCTTTTATCTTAGATTTAACAGAGACAAAAGAAATGAAAAATAATTTATATTTTCACAGCAGTCTGCTAGCAACAAAGTGCCTGAATTTTCAATTTAAAAGGAGTTCTTTGGAAAGTTGTTTGCCTTTTTTATGCTTGATTGATTCATAAGTCAGTGCAAAGTGGCTTAAAAGACACACACACACACACACACACACACACACACACACACACACACATTTATGCACGCACGCACATTCCTCTGAAATGATCAGTTACAAAGACTGGACCAAAAAATGAATGAAAAAGCAGCCAATCGCCAAAGAAAAACTCAAGACCTCTTTAAGAAATTACAAAATACAAAGAAATGAGGGCTGACTTAAGACTATAGCACAGTGCTGGGTATATCACTTTACCCAGAATACAGCTCTGCTAATATTCAGTCTTACTTTGTTTCTGCTCCATGTGAATCAAGGTCAGCCTTTCTTCTGTTCAGAGGGTGGAGATAGTCCAGATTGTTTATAATAATCAGTGTCAAAAGAATGACATAACATGAATTCATGTACAACAAGTAATACAATTCACATTGGTCCCCCAGCCATGCACCCGCTTGCATTATGTGTATAGCCAGAGGCATTTCTTTTCTTTTTGTTTGTGGTAAAATAGATTGAGAGCAGCCATTGATTTCAGCGTAATTGTGCAACCTTAAATGTTCATTTTTAGAACAGAGGGCACAGACCACTGATGTGTTCAGAAAATAAGACAGAGGGTGAATATTTCCACTTCTTACTTCCATAATTGCACAATTGCAGTGAAGAGCAAGCTTTTCAGCATCCAGCTATGACTCATCAGGCACTTCCAGTAGTGGACAAATAGATCAGAATCTGAAGAATAAGCTTCTTGGATGCATTTGCATTTATCTTTTTGAAATCAGATAGTTACTCAAGTGAAAATAGGATCTTTGGCTTGCATTGTTTGTGTAAATGTGACTCCTTAACTGTTTCTGTTCACCCCAAACAGCCAGTGTGTAAATATGTTAGCCGCAAGCTAGCTAGAAAAAGAAGCACCCACCCAAGAGTCATCTCAACTCTCATGTTTATAAAGAAGATTCATTAAAAGAAAAAAAAGGGGAAAAAAGCCCCAGGATGAACACATCTTTGCTCAAGCAGAAATATTTTTCAAGGTGCACAGAGGCATCTTCGCCTCGGTATGCACCGACTTGCCCACTTGTGTTTTTCTGTTGACTTTGATTCAACAGAAAAATACAAATAAAAATTGTATGTTCCACCTTAAAATTAGCCCTGCATTCTTTCTGAACACTTCGCAAGCATACATTAATCGATTTTCCCATCCATGTGGGATTGGTGCCTGAAATTGAAAGCCAAAACTGTCAAACTGTTGAACAAAGCAAAAAAACTGTCAGTGATATATGCATCTTGAGAACAGTGTGCTTTCAAAATTCTATTTCATTTGAAGCTGGTCTTGTGTGAAATGTAAGTCTAATGGGCTACACTCTCTATTCTTAAACTTTTACCCGAGACTTCCTTCACTGTTAACATACAATTAATGAGAGCTCCTTTCTTTTTCAAAAATTAGTAAGAAAGTGAATGAATATAAAAGCTTCCTTTTTTCCACCCTTCTCATTCTTTTTCTCATTCACAACTTGTTCTGGGATCAGCGGGAAGTGCTAGACGCTAACATACTAAGCCTGTCTTCACAGTCAAACATTTCTAGAGAAAAGGTGTAACAGTAGCAGCCAAAATTCATCCAGGAACACATAACCTGGGGGAATTATTGGACTTGCTACGTGTCATGAAATGTTAGCAGTGTGATAGCACTTTTTTATGATGGGTGAAAGGATATGCATTTGGCTCGGTTCTTTTGTTACACGCGTTGCAGTTTTAACCACTGAACTGCAGTGTCAGTGCTTCAACAATACCTTTGTTCTTTGCACACACTGTCGTCATGAATACTGCAACGCTCACGAAGTTCAGTGATGCTCTTAGCCAAATCCTTGGTGCATGAATTTCAATCAGAGAAAGTTGCAACACATTGGTAATAATAATTTCTGAATGCTAATTATAACTACAAATCCATGTTTTAATAATAAATAACACAGGCGTGAGTATAATGTTACTTTCATGCTACTTCTTCTTCTTCTTTTTTTTAAAAATACGCTATCTTTTTTTGTCTTTCCAGAACTATTCAACCCAACCTTCAGCTAAATGTGCTTTTGGGGAACTGATATGAGCTGACTGTGATGTGCTCTGCCAACATTTCAAATATTCATAATGTGATATGATGTTGTAAACTCCTCAGTAACACACTACTGTCTTTCCAAGGTAGTTAAAAACCTCATAACAGAGGATCATCTGTTAGACCTCATCTGGAAATTTAAATCTTCAGCTAAACCATCCTTGGGATCCTTGGAGCATAAGTGGATATTAGTAGCTGATGATGAAAGGAAGTAATATTTAATTAAATGTCAAGCTCTGTCCATTCTACTTGTTTTCCTCCCGAAGCACTATTTAGAGTCGCTGATGTACTATGCATTGCTGAAGCTGAATTTTTATTTGCCAGTAGATGTTGTGGGTCCATATACATTGAATCATCACAGAAAAGCCATGATGAATTAGATTTAATCTCTCTGAGGTGCTAATGCAAATTGCATTTAAGATCAAGCTTGTGTTGCTCTTCACATTGCTTTGCTTGAATTAGTATGGATTTATGCAAATGTACTGCACAACATGGATGTTATAAGTAGGCTACATTAACTAAAATTGTAGGTGGGAAGGTAGAAGATTTCAGTCATCTCTGTCTTTCCTCCGTGAGCATGTACTTACTTCATATCATCCTTTATCACATTTTCCGGCTGTCATTTAATTGCGTGGCAGGCATCCAACACTGTCGACTCACACATTGCTAATAGAGGTAAAATGAGAGCAGGCTCCAGGGGCTGTGAAAAGGGGATATAAATGCAAAAGTTTTTTACAGTGTTAGATTTGGCGGTTTGACAGCCTGCACTATAATCATGAGTAACTTCAAATAGTAATAGCTTTGATTTCTTTTAAAGCAGGAATTGCAAACAGGGGAATGTGTGCCTTCACTCCACTTTAATCAGTATGGGAATAGCTGAGCACAAGTCATGAAAATAAATGAATAGCGGCACATGATGGCCTTACAATGCACCCCCCCATGTAAATACTGTACATTGTACTGCGTGTGCAGATGCTTGTGCAGATGCTTGCTTAGGAGTGTAGTTTTCTCTAGTTCGTCAATGTCAGAGAGGTCGGGAGGCTTGGTGTCTGGGGTATGTGCACTGACATGATGGGTATGTCTCCTGAGAGCAGAGCCAAGCAGAACTGTGATATGTGGAGGGGGGCCTAATTATTGCGTGATACGGGTTCAATGTGCTTTTCTCAGCGCTGCTGACCGAACACTTCTAATGGGACAAGCAGGTGTGAAAGAACATGAGGAAAGTCAAGGAGGGCTGGTTAATAAATAGATAATTACATCAGTTCACTCCTCATCTTCTCTGTCTGATTAAAGCCTACTGAGGCAGGTCTTCATTAATGAGTAGGAGCAGCTTTGTTCTCGCTGCTGGAAGACTGCCTTGACACCTCAATGTGTTTTACTTGTACAAGAATTTGGATTGTTTCGTTATTATCAGAAGTAGTTCTCAAAACGGTGTCTTGTTAGAAGTGCTCTGGCATGTTAGAGCGACCCCAGATGAGAGAATGGGTAAAGGAAACAGTCTGCAATGAGTTACCCTCACTGTCTGCATACAAATCGGGCAGGGCGACGATGAGGCCGACAACAGATTTAACATCTCAGTGAGCTGGTGAGGATGCTGCAAGCTGGCAGCTCCCATCTTCTCTCGCTCTGCTTTTACGTCGTGTATTCACTCAACCAGCCTACCTGGTGATGATGGTAGCTGTGGTTGAGCGGAGGTGGCAGCAGCAGGCCAGCTGGCATCCCGTTGGAAAGGCAGGTTGGGAGGGTAGCCAGCACGAATTGTCAGAGGCCTGCCAGGGATGCCAAGGAGCCAGGTGCTTTTCCTTCTTCTCAGCAAGATGCTGTAACAGGGAACACACATGGATACCCACAGAAAAAAAATGTCAGAATGTAACATTTTTGAGAATTTTTATAGATTAAACTCCATTTCTTATTCTGTAATCTTTTGTTTAAGCATATTATATGAGGATTCTCAAGCCTAGAAGCATCCATGTAATGGGGACAGTAGAGAAATCTGTTTGTTTCAGTAGCATTTCTCTGATTGGTAGTTATACTTCTGTATGCAAATTTAATTTTCTTCTCAGTGATTTTCACACCTCTAAACTTGACTTTAGGGAACTGTGAAAGTTTGCTGGTGACCCATTACAAGTCTGGAGAATAGTGTGGAGTGTAAAACAAAATCATTTTAATTGTGTTGCACAAACTAAACTGATGTAACCTTGACCTGTCAACTAAACAGCAATACTAGTAGAACCGCATAGAAATTAAACAGAAAGTGAACTGGCTCTACAACAAAAACTTTGTTTGTTTCGCTGTTTGTGGTTATTTAGTACTCTAAACCTTAATTTGATTTTGAATAAACCCCTGTTAGCCTTCTTGCCTCATACCAAGGAGGTCCTGGGTTCAAGTCCAGTCTGGGGCCTTTTTACCTAGTGTTTGCATGTTGTCCCCATGTCTGCATGGGTTCTCTTTGGCTACTCCAGCTTCCTCCCACAGTCTCTCTCTCTCTTCCCCCCCCAGTCTAAAAACAAGCATGGGTTTAAGCTAATTGGTAATTTCAAATTGGGTGTGTGAATGGTCGTCTGTCTGTATATGTTGGCCCTGCAACAGGTTGGTGACCTGCCCAGGGCGTACCCTAACTCTCACCCTTTGACAGCTGGGATAGGCTCCAGTCTCCACCCCCACAATCTTGAATTGGATAAGTGGAAGAAAATGGATGGCTGGATCCTAGTCCACACGTTAAAAGCCCCGTAAGTTACAGTATTTCTGTACAAAACCTAATTCTTTTAGAAGTTGATGGCACATTTAACTCATGACAGATTGTATCTGTATCATTGTGTTGACTGATTTGCCTCACAGTGTGACATTAAATTTTGTTTTTTTGTTTGAAAAAAACAAAACAAAAAAAAAACTCTCTAATGAACCTAGACAAAGGATTATCCAGTCAACATCACATGCTGTGCAGCGGAAACGTATGGATATTAATTGACAAATGGTGAAAGTTGCTGAACTGTTTTCACTTTGCTACATTCTGCCCAAAAACATCTTCATAAAACCAATATGTTGGCAAGGACACATTAAGTTAGTGATAGAGTTAGGGCTGGTTAGGTGATATCAAACAGTTTCCTCCATGGAAATTTGCTATCATGGAGAAAATGTCAGAAGCCGGAAAGTGACTGAAACAAGCTGACAGTCTTGCCTGATATCAGGTAATGTAAGCCAGGGCTTTTATTTCATCTTTAAAAATATATTACTTTCAAGGCCTTGTGAGAAACTTGTGAGAAAAGACAGGACTTCATGTTTGAATTTAAGTTAAACTTAGTGAGTGCAGAGGCCACACAAGCACACTAATTTTCCCATTTGATTAAACTTGTTGTTTTTGATTAAAGGTTATCATTCGTCAGTTTCAACTAATTAGGCCACAATCCAGGAGGGCTTTTCAACTCTCACTTTTTGTTTTTGTTTTCCATCCCTTTGCTCGCACAGATGCTCTCCTCCTGTCTCGCCAATCTGTCTGTCTGTACGCTTGTCAGTCTGTTCCTGTCTGTCTACACCCGTCTCTCAGTCTTTCTCTGCATCCATTAACAGAGTTCTGTGTAGTGAGGCTCAGCGGACATTACATGCGCCATCTATTTGCCAGATGTTATTGCTTACACGGTGGCAATTTCATAAGGTGCTGTGACAATTTCATTAACTTGGGGAAAATCAGACTCTCTTTCTCAGAGAAGGGGAAAATGCAGAGGCGAAGGGGGTTTGGGATCTGAAATGCTGCTGGATTAGCAAGATGGAGGAGAAATACATCACCAAGGAATTACCGAGCACAATAGACACGGCAGAACCATTCTCCTCAGTTTCAATGAGATATGCTCAGCTCATGGTACCTGCTCACCTGGGCTGTAGGTAAATGAAAACGCTCCGGTGTGGCATGCTGAATTGTTACTGACAAGAGCGTTGATCTGTTAGCGATGTGGCTGATTCTCCTATCTTCGCCGGTATGAATTTAAATTTTCAAATTGAGAGACATGGAACGATATCAGACATATCCCATTTCAGGAACATATTGTGCTCTGAGCGTAAGCTGACTGTAGGGCTTGCAGAGGAGCAAAAATATGCTGGGTTGTACTGAAGCTGCACAGTTTCATGGTTAATGGGGCTTCATTGAAAGCAGAAGATGAGGGGTGATAGCCCTCCCTGATCACATTAGTCACACATCGATTTTGCCCCTCTATCTCCTCAGTAAAGGTGAACACACAAGACATAATCCTGTTAGCAGCTCAATTCCAGACTACTCCCCCAGATGGAAGGGTATCTATGATAAGTTTTTGTATCTGTTTACATCTGAGGTGTCGCCGGAAGAGGTTCTTACAAGTTCAATTGACAATCTACTGCTCTCTTCGTGTGAAGCTCAGAAATGCAAAAAATAAGCTGTTGTCTGTGTCTTTTTCACTTTGGAAGGCTATATCTTATCTATACGCACACATACTCACACAAAAGTATACACACCAAAGTTATTACACACGCACATACTCAACTGTTCCTGACTATAGCGTGCGATTTCTGTAACAGATGAAGAGATAAACGGAATTCGTCCAAAGGCACAACTCTTAAACTCGGTGTCCAGTGATGCATAATTCATTGCTGATCAAATTTGACAGGTTCTTATCTTCCTGTTTGGGATTTGCTGTGGAACAATGCGGCGTCTTTCAAGGCTGCATCGTCTTTGGCTGCGCTGTGAGTGCAAGCAGTCTAATTTCCATTTTTGCAGTCGTTCCACATTAGCATAGAGTCCTCCACGCAGTATTGGGTGAGTGGGTGGAGGGGGACAACTGGGGTCCTAATCAGATAGGATTAAAGAGGAGAGTCTGCTGGAGCAGAACAGATTTAGGGAGAGACAGGGAGCGATAGTAAGGAGCAGAGAGGACCAGAAGAAGAGGTGTAAAAAAAGTAGTTTGACCAACATGAAACATGAGTCTTCCACATAACGCATAGTTTCTCTGCAGTACATCGGAACCAATTATTAGATGGCATTTGAGTCACGTCTTTTACGTTTGGATTTTTCTTTATTGCTACCATCAGTACTTCATGATCACCCACCATGTTGGTTCATGTAAGCTCTGGAAACTCAAAGTGTCCAGGAGGGTTATTCTACTCACGTAATTTAACATAGTTGTGCTTAGTACAATGTCATTTTGCCCTTGCAAGGTACATCAGCAAAATTGATGGTATTCCTCCTGCAACTGAAAAAAAAAATGGATAGGCCATTTAGGTTGCAGTCATACAATGAAAATGTATTGTCAGACAGATATTTTATAGCGTTCAAAGTCAATGTACTGTACAGGGGCAGACAGATGAGTTTTCACACTCAGGTTGACTGACTCAGACACTTGCAATCATACAGGCCTGAAACGGGGCCTTTGAGATGAATAGCTCCCAATCTAACAGATAATTTAGTTTGTTTTTTCTTTTTTTTTTTTATTAGTCTTGTTTTCCTGCTAATTCAGTTTGAATGTTGTGTCACAAATTTACATTTATGAATTTACATTTGAAAATAAAACTTTCTATAAATCGGCAAATGTGTGAGCACTCGTAACAAAAATTCAGGTCTGTTGACCAAACAAAAGCAGCATGTGAACATATTTTAGCAATTGCATCATGATATATATATATATATATATGAGTATATCATAGTATATTTAATTAACATGCAAAAGACTCATGGTTGGAGACCAACAGGAGACAGAAATCCCTGTGAGGGCTGCCTCAAGGAAGGGCATCCAGTGTAAAAATAAGCCCAATTAAACACAAAATCCATGCATTGTGGTGACCTGTTGTGAATAAGGGAGCGGTGACAAAAATACTAACAATGATAAGGCTGGTTAAAACAAGAACAACAACTACGCCCCTTCCTTCTCCCATCCTAAATTAGGAAGCATTTAATTTTCATTAATCTGGAGAAAAGCTTAACAAATGACAATATCTAAATCAGCAAGAGTTTCTTCTGAAAATTTTAGCTTTTAAATACATCTTGTTGGCTTTCATCAACAGATGTACAGTAGTTGTTCACTTAATGGTAAGAAATTCAGCTTCTATCACATGGTTTGTGTATTGAGTCGTATGGAGGGGTGATGACCCCGTCTCTGTTAAAGGATGACACACTGACACCTACCGAGTCGATGCTGTGCTCATTCAGGTGAAGATTTGTGTGCAATGCTTCTCAATGAATTTGTGTTTCAATCCGATTGTATTAAGTGTATGCTCTACAAGGACACCACACCATTTTGTAGCCAGCTCCTGGTCTGAGTCCGTGAGTACATGCACACACAATCGTAGAAGTTATAGAAGTTCTTATAAAAGCGTTAAAGTGATTGTTCTCATTTTGGGTATTATTATATTAACATGCACATGAAAGAATGGAGGGTGCAGAGGAGGGGTGTTTGCGTGTATGTCTCTGTGGTTGATGGTGGAGAGTTGATATCCACATATTAAACCTGACATCATTTGTCATCTCTGGCTCCAAACACTTCCTTCCATTTTAAAAAACACAGAGGCTCCACTGAGAGTTAGAAATGGTCCACATTCGTAGAGCTAAAATAAAATAATAATTGTGGTCATTCTTCAGTTTAATATTCAGACATCCATAAAAGAAGAAGTTAACAGAAAGCTAGCAAGCTAGTTTTAAATGTGATATTTAGAAATAATTAAAAATATGGCATAACTTAAATTGTAAAGACTGGTATAACTCTGGATGTAAAAACAGGCAGAAAAAACAAAGAGCAGCAACATTTGCAGGGTTTGAAATGTAATGACATATCACCCAACGGCTAGCTACAGAGCAATGGCTTGGCTAATGGTAACACTTAGCAAATGGAAACTGTAGGTTGAAGCATACATTTTTCCTTAGTGAAGGTAGAAGATAAACACCATCATATGGCTGGAAGAAGATGCCAAAAAAAGGCCAAACATCACAAAATGAGGTTAGTCATTAATATGTTACTCTGTGCTTTAAATTATAGGCTAAGAGAAAGTCAAGTCCTAAGCTGAATATCGAAACAGAAATCTTAGTTAGCCCAAGAGTGAGTGTTTTCTGAAGCCCATAGGCTGTAATTATACTGTAAGGTTTAAAAGTGAGCTTAAAGATGTGGAATATGTGAATAAAACCCAAGAATTACTATTTTCAGGTGTTTTTTTCTACTAAATTAAAACACAAAGCATTACAACGACACCCTCAATCAACCTGCAAACAAAGCGCTAACATGTCATCACTTAATAAGCAAACTGAGAAATATTCTCTGTAAATAATATATATGAAAAGAAAGATAAGAGAAGATACAAACTCTAA
Source organism: Perissodus microlepis (assembly GCF_051167445.1). Classification (NCBI taxonomy): domain Eukaryota; kingdom Metazoa; phylum Chordata; class Actinopteri; order Cichliformes; family Cichlidae; genus Perissodus; species Perissodus microlepis. The sequence goes on from NC_140475.1 coordinate 5,335,109, forward strand.
GAATGTCATGTCACTGAAAGACTTTAAGTGAATAAAAGTTCAATTAACTGCACGCCCACCTGCATTTTTTCAGAAAGGGCTTTTTTTTTTAAAGAGAGAAATCTCTTTAACAAAAAAGAAGAAGAAGAAGAAGAAGAAGAAGCACCATTAATGTAAAGGGCATGTGGAGATGTACCACTGTGAAGGATTTCTGCTGCAGCTTAAATGCCGTTTCATGCTGCAGCAGCATTAACAAAGACTGCCTTTTTTGAGTTCGGTGTAAACATTCAGAACAAACAGCTAAAGCTGAAAGGCAGGTGGGGAGTTCAACAATACTTTGACTCCTTTCACATGGAGCCAATATGAAATGTGTACAAATGGTCCAATTTTGAAGTGACCCAGAGTTTACTCTTTTTTTCCCGCTAAAAATACAAGCTTAGTTCAAAACACTTCTCTCAGTATTCATATACAATGGAAAGAGCATCACTGTGTTCGCTTTTGTGTGTGCGCTGATCAAATGGACAACAGACCATAATGCTGCAGGGACTGAATGGAATACACTTGTTTGAGTGATGAATGTTAATATTCTTGATAATAAATTGATGTCTAGTACTTTTCCAGTGGTGATTCATTGCTTTTTTTATGAGGTCAGGTTACAGCACATGGACTGAAGTGCATCATGTAGCTGATGATGTGCTCAGCTTGCTCTCTGCTGCTGCTTCATGTCTCTAGCCATGCCTAACCCAATGTGATCGCTCTCTCACGCTTCCTCTCGTACACACATACACATACAGGAAGACATTGCTGCTAGACAAATTCACCATCCAATTATTTGTTTGTCTTTTTTTTTTTTTTTTTGGAGGGGTGGGTGGTAACATCATAATAGCACATTTCCTGTCAACTCCCACTTCTTTATTCAACAACTGATGCGTAAGACAGTTATTGTCCTGTTTATTTAGACGATTGTCTTCAATTCTACTAACATCACTTCACCGCTATCTTCTTGGTTCTGACCTTTATGTATGGGAAACATAAGTTATACATACAAACACATACACATGCTGAACCTGAAATTTGTTAGTTAGGACAGTTTACAGCAGGGATGGGCAATAAATTTTCCCAAGGGTCCTTATGAGAAACTGGGACTGTTGTGCAGCCCTGCACCAATAAGCTGAACTCATTTTTGCATTTCATTTTAGCTCTTTATAAATGTATTTGTGTGGTCTTGCACAACAGACCAAATTCTCATGTTGCCCGTGGGGAAAAATTAATTGCTCACCCCTATTAACTGACTGTTAACTGACATGCTTGAAAGACTTGAAGGAGGTGTTATATAGTATATAGTATTATATAGGAGGACTCATATAGTCAGCTACCTTAGCTGGCTGTTTTTAATATGGAAGAGCAGCAGCTTTACTCTGAACCCCTTCTAAATTTTCATTAATACGGACTGATCTTGTTCATAACTTTTATGGGCGCAGTATCTCGCTGAAGAATTTCCAGTTTGATGGCCTCTAGATCTTGTCTCTGGTATTTGCAGATGATGTGGTCCTGTTGGCTTCATAAAGCAATGACCTCCAGCATGCACTTGGACTGTTTACAGTCAAGTGTAACGTGGCAGGGATGGGGAATTACTACCTTCAAGCTCAGGGGCACATTTACTGGTGTTTAAGTATCTCTAAGTCTTATTCAAGTGGGGGAAGAGTGAAGAGGGAAATTGACAGGTACAAATTAGCGCAGTGATGCGGATGCATCTGGTCTACTGAGTGAAGAGCGAGCTGAGCATGAAGGCAGAGCCGTTGATTTAGTCAGTATACACTCATAATTTCATCCATGGCCAAGTACCTTGGGGAGTGAGTGGAAAAACAAGAATATGATTAAATGATTAAAAAAAACACGACTAAAATAGCTATTATGCTTTTCTTATTGTATTGTTTATTATTAATTCACTTGATGACAGTGGCACCACATTGCCTGACATACAAAATCCCCAGTTCAAGACTGGGAATAGACACAAACCCATCGTTTATCCAGGTCACAAGTCTGTATAAATGGATTGTCTTGTGTCAAAGAGGGCATGAAAGCTGTGGTGACCACTTGGGAAAGCAGTTGAAAGTACCTCAAATTTCTGTTCGTGATACCTTTCTTTAAACGAGATCAAAAAAAGGCATCATTTTCAAATGTGTGTGCGTATGTGTGTGTTTGTGCGTGAGAGAGAAAGCTGTGTGAATATTTGTTTAAAAATTGTAAATGTACCTAAATTATCTTCTCTTCACAATAGCTTCTGTTTTTCTCTAGAAGTAATAAAAATATTATATGTATTTTATGCACACAAACAAAGGATTAAAAAGGATAACAGTCACATGTGTACATAACTCACTGTGTCTTTGTGTTGACGAATGCTGCGTCTTTGCACTTTGTAATATTTATAGCTCTATCAAACAATAAGAATTGACAGGCAAACACTGGAAATTAGATCTATCTTTAAAAAAAAACATACACATATATAGAAATAGGAAACTATAAGCAAGAAAACTAGCAATACTTCAGTAGAAGGAACTGACTGTAATTTATTATGAAAGGGAACATTTGTTAGTGCGGTAGTTTAGAAGCTTTTGCAAATATTCGTCTTATACATCAAGATGTGGTTCTGTATTTCAGTGCTGTTCCCTTTGCAATGGTTCAGACTTTTTGTAACACAGAAGAGACTGAACACAAAGAGCTAAAGTATGCTCAAAGTTGATCAAAAAGGTTATTTGCCAGTAAATCAAAATGTTGAGACTAATCTACCAGCAGACTCCATGGCCGCTTTTATCTTTAAAGGCTGAATCTAAGGGTTTGATCAGGTTCTTACAGACTTGTACTTCAATGTGCACAATAAATTTCAACATTAATAATGCAAGTGTTTTCAAATATGACCTTTTTTCAATTAACTTTCAAATTCTGCCAACTAATAAATCTATCTTCCCAGAATCTAAAATGGTGATTGAATTAGTGTTAGTCGATATACAAAAATCTGTCAAAAACAACCCCTGGGTTTTAAAAGATATAATTGGTTTTGCAAAATTCAACCAAGCTTTGTCATGAAATGTTCTTGCACTTGGACTAGCACAACATGTTAAGCTGTCACAAATGTAAGTATCAAGACCCATTCAAAAGAAATTACATGTCCTTTCAAAAGTAACAATTTAACAGCTCATACATATGTTCTTATTTATACATCTGGACACCACCATTGGACAAGTAAAGTACATACTGTACTGTACTGTTTTTCATTCCCACCTTGAATATTCTGATTATTTTACAGACCAACTGTACAATATGTTCCGGTCAGTTTAAGGAGATGGCAGTGTGTAGATTCTATCAACTTCAAGGTCACAGTATTCTCTGAGAAACAGCAGAAAAAAATGTAAGGACAATTGAAGTTGGTATAATACACACAGCTATAATCGTGTCGCACCACAAGCAAAGACTTGCCCTGTAGGCAAAGACTCCATCTTTGCCAGGTGAGATAATCCCATGGAGGGTATTGGTATTCATCAGATTGAAAAAGACAAGACTTCACTCTGCTTTCCATCACGGTATCTCCAACCAGGAGCTTCGGTTTGACGTACCTGCCGCTGGAGGCAAAAAAAGTCTTTTCAACTTTTAAGTCAACTTTGCTCTTGCGAAGGGATCTAAATTAACATTGCTTTGTGAGGCATAAAGCATGTGGATTTGAACAGGGATTTATGATGAGCGCAGCACACAGTGAAGTTATCAGTACAGAAGCCGTTTATACAGGAGACTTTGCAAGTCTGAGACATTACAGGCAGGTGAAAACCTATTTCTTGTGACATTAACTCTGAGAAATACTGTAGAAATTCCAGCTCCACAATAAGTGAGGCTTCATCTTAGCAGGAAGTTCAAGTTTAGTGACCGGTACTTTTAATGCAGTGACAGCAGCAATATAATGAGTCCTGAAGTTTGCTGATTCTTCTTTATCCACCCCTCACAGGAAATCACCAAAACTCTAGCTGCTCATTATCCACGTGGCTGGATATAAAATTGTCGGTGTTGATATGAGTTTTAGGTGTGCTGGAATATACACTAAAATGCATGCATAAGTGAGCACACACATACATGCGCGTGCACACTAATACACCTCACTTCTCTACCCACTCTTTCCATCTTATACATTTCCAGCATGACTGAGCTTACCACATTCCCCCACAGAGCCCTTCTCCAAACTTGCAGAGTGCTCGAGCAAACACTGTGTACTGGGCCAATTAAAACTCCTGTGGTGTGGGCGAGAGGGAATGGCAGCATGGGATGGATAGATGGGGCATAACGACCCATTTAGGTAATGACCATCTTTCCCCTCTCCCTCCCTTTTCTCCACCTATAAGCCCTTCAACTCCTTCACTCTATTGTATCTCCGCACTTCCCCTTCTCTTCGTTCTCTCCTTCTCTCTTCATGTTGATTGTCTGTCACTCCCTCTGTGCTCCTGGGAGCAGCTAATTGCACCTCTTGCACTCCCCCGCTTACCCCTTGTGTGATAGGATGCCGATTGTGGCAGATGCTTACCTTAAGAGATCAATGGCGCGAGTTGCTAAACAGCTCTGCGCAGGGCTGGCTGCCACAAAGTTGGCTGTGGTCGATGCACGTTTTGAGGCCCATTGTTGTTTTGAATTTCAAGGGAGTTTTCGCACATGCATCACACGACCCTCATCTTTGTTAGCTGAAATGTGCTGTAAGGTAGAAAGCGTGCATGGCAGCAGGATTTCAAATTAATACCGTCGCTGCCGGTAATGAAGCCATCAAAAATCAAACGAGCTACGTCAGCCCAAAGGGATGAAGAAAAAAATGTTTATTTTTTTCTTGTGTGCACAATGCTTTAGTTGAAAGTTCAAGGCTTTCGCTTGCTGTCTTCTCTCATGTGTCACTGTCAGGTATCATTACGGTTCCAGTTGACAGTGTTACTGTGCGCTCCAGAATAAACTGTGAGTTGGCATAAAGGAATAATGACAGAATGTGACAAATTATCACTCACAACTTGTCAATCATACACACCCAGGGGTTGTTTGTTGTGACACAAATAGCAGCAGTAAACTTAGTCACAGGGAAGATGACATTTGCAAAGGTTTGGGTTACATCCTCTGTATGCAAGGATCTGTTTTTGTTCAACAGCCTGCTACACCAGCAGTCCTTTGTGTATTAAACATGGTGGAAGTACTCTCTGACAAGAATGAGGCCTGGATTCACACAAAAGAAAGCAGATTGCTTATAATGATGGCTTGCTATCACTTATTCACTCATGTATGGTGAGACATATTTGTCTTCATGCAAACAAACACTGCCAATGACTAAATGCACAATTACTAAAGGGTATTCTATTTGTATCCTCCAAGTCTTGATTTTGGCAAAATGACTGCTTCGGGTCTCCTCCTGGCGCATTGCTGAAAGACAAAATACCTTTTTGGAGTTAAACACACTGCATGTTGTGAACGAGCTGTCACAAGTGATCTGATTAGAGAGTAATACCCCACAGCGCTGAACAAAGAAATGAACAGGAAGATTTTTGGGATGATGTTTGGCAAAAAGCTTTGACATCACACACACACACAGACACACACACAGACACACACACAGACACACACACAGACACACACACACACACACACACACACACACACACAGAGAGAGACACACACATACACACAGGATGAAAACAAATGTCCTTTAAAACAAAATGGTTTTCTAACATCATCGCTGGCTTTAAAACTACAGCAAATTGAAAATGATCATAGGAAAGACATGCTCCTCTACCTCTCTCTCTTCTCTTTTGCACTGTGATCTTGGCTGGCATTATCAATGCCTAATTACGCTTTAAGTTTCTCATCAATTTCAAATCTAATCAAGTAGAAAATTAATATTTCAAAATCATATTTTCCGACCAATATTCAACTCTATTCATGTCTGCTAATGAGAGAGGCTTAGACACACTCGACAGGCTGATGCACTCTTTAATTATCCCCTTTTTGCCTTCTCTCCACATTACAAAGGACAGCTTCACTGGCCAGTTCCTTTTGACCACAACACTGAGCTCAGTACATTTGTAGCTATATTACAAATTTAATACTGCTACACACACACACACCCGCACGCACGCACGCGCGCGCGCGCACACACACACACATACACAGACACACACAAAATTGTTTAAAAACTGCATTTTGTGTTTACTTGGCTTATCTTTAACTAATATTAGAATTTCTTTGATGATATGACAGATGTAGTAGTTAAAAATATGCCTCAAAAATTAATCAACGAGGAAGGGAGTAAATACTTTTTTACACCACTGCACGTGTTTTGTAGATGACTGGCTGTGGTTTCTAAACCTTTCACTTTGCAGTAATATCACCTCAGCAGAATATCGTGGAGGAAAGAAATTTCAAGAAGTGAATTGTTAATTGTGGAATTATATTACATTACTACACTCAAATTCATTAGAAAAACCCTTTCTTTCACAATTGTTTGAAAAGCTTTATTGCATGGTTAGGTGCCTGATTTTATACATGTGTGGTAATGTGACTAAAAACAGCTGAAATGAAAGTTTCAGAGGGGTGGCCCGATACTTTTGTCCATATAGTGTATGTATATTTATTTTTTCAACAAAAATAAGAACAAATACAACTGCATTTTTGTGTGTGTTTCTAAAAAGTAAATAAGCTTCACATTAGAAGTTTTTTGAATAATTATCCACCAGTCTTGGAACTCAAATCTGATTCTGACTAGGACCATTACCCGATTGAAAGGTCTGTCCATCCATTTATGTGTCCATCCATCCATTTAACTAACCATTTGTCTAACTAGGGTTGGGGGTGGGCTGGAGCTTATTACATCTGATGTGTTCTACACTCTGGTCAGGTCACCAGTCCATCACACAGCTAACACAGAGAAACAGTCAGGGTGACTGATTTAGAACCAATTAGACTAACATGCACTTTGGTCTTTGTTGGTTGACCACTCTGGGAGAAACAAATAATGGTCTTACACTTTCTCTCTTTGTAGATAGTTTCTCTGGCTGTTTGTGGAGTAACTTTTTATAGCCCAATCCCACACTGGATATGCAATGATACCCACATTCAATATTGATATCTTGATGTCCAGAACTATACATTGTGAGAAAAGGAGTTTCATGGTTCTCTGTATTTAAAATAAGTGTTGGCATTCTGGTAGCCAGAATATTTGTAACGAGCATTGGCACTGAGTTTTAAGGAGACTTAACTATTTCAGGCTGTTGTCATTAGCTTATCCATACAAATATATTATAGTTTTGTATATTTTTTGTTTTAAAAATAAAACCAAGGTGACCAACCACACCATGTAAACCCATTAACTGAAAACACAAATGAAGTCAAATTAACTGATCAGCTCAAGACTTTGCCACTCACAGAAATGTGACCTGAGATCTTTTTCTTTCAGTTTTCCAGATACTGATGTAACTTGGGTGGACTACTCAGATACATTGATGGCCACCCAAGAAAATCTGGCAGTTTTGATATTATCATCTGTCTGAGATGACAATGGTATGGATTTAATACTGGAAAATCCCCTCACTCTTCTGAAAGTGCAGTCACTACTTACCAGCTGGATTTGGTCCTTCATAGTGTTTCCCTACAGGCAGGCTGCTCAGATTGCTTATATGGTGGTCTTTGTCTCAAATGTCTTCTACCATGACTAGGTGGACTCCAACTCCACTGTTTTGGACTGTAACCTGCAAATGTACAACTCGTTCAGCTCTGGGGATCAGAATGGGAATCGGTTAAAGGGCCACTTGAACCAGAAGCCCTTTGGTGTCCAGAGGCTGCAGTTGGAGAGTTGGAGTCCATCCAGTCCCGGTACAAGACACTTGAGAAAGCTGAATAACATTGAGAACCACCACAACAGCAACCTGAATAACCTGCCTGTAAGGAAACACCAGATGTAGTCCAAGGCAGTTGAGCTGGAGTCTGTCAGACTTTTAGAAATGTTTACCAGACGTCTGCATTCTATCTGGTATCAGTGCAATAATCACTGGTATTATGCTTCTTTAATTTCCCAAATTATAAAAGGTCTGTGGTCTGATTACTGGCACTGCTACCTTTGAAGTGATTTTAATTTGCCGTTTAAAAAAATATATAATTAACCTTATTCTAAATAGCAGTACAAGAGAGTTGATTTCACCTCCTTCAACCTTTACGACCAACTAATTTTGTTGTTCAGCTGCTCAAAAGGTTGTCTTCTATTAATGAGTAGAACAACAAAGTGCATCTAATAGTGCTCTCTGCCCTTTCAATGATACAAGTGAGATAAATAGCCAAATACATGGTGGTCACCTTGTGAGGGTTTGCTGACAACAAAGTTTGCACCTTATTTAATAGGTACAAGTCTTGAATATACATGGGGTTCTTGTAGACACACTCAAAAACTTTTTCTTTTGCATCGTTAGCACTACACTGTTGACAAATTGTGTTTGAAGAAGATATTTCTCTGTTTGGAAGTATAAAGTCCTTCAGTAGAAACATTTATCTTGTACTGCATCAACTAGGTGACAATGAGCAGAATTTTAATTAGTGGCAAAATTTCAGAATCTGGGAATCAGGAACTGCTTTTAACAGGTAATCAGTGTAGATTACACTTCAAAATCATATATACTCAGCACTGTCAAGATGTCACCACAGTTTTAGCACGAAGCCAGGTGATTCAGGCCAGATGTAATTCCTAGCCACTCCTAGTCCTCTCCTGTTAATTAGATAATGCTTCACTTCTGCTGGCATCACACACTTGATGAACGCAGTCCTGGGAGATTACTTCTCCAGAGCAGCTGACAGCCTGGATTACCTAGACAAATTAATGGCTCTATAATTTGATTTTCCTAGGATTGCAATGTCTAAGCGACTCCAGCAGAGAGGAACAGTCTGAATCAGTCCTGCTACACAGTGGCATTAGCTAATCACATCTACATGCTAAAGAGACTTCTAAGGCAACGAAGAAACAAAAGGGGAAGGAAAGTATTTCCTGTTTCTCCCCACAGGAACTGGTCTGTGGGGAGAAACAGTGGGGTTCTTGCCTCAGATATAAGACTCCAGGTTAAATCAAACAAAGGTTGTGCTTGAGGATGTGAGAGGACAAGGTAAGAGGTAGATCTGTTTTGAATGAAAAGAGCACAGAGCTCTCTGGGTGGTCGCTTGTCCCTATCAGAGTGGCTGTTGTGGCTAGATGAGCTTCCAAACACTTTTCAGGTGTTTGTTTGATTGCCATTGACTCTACTCGATGGCCACGTATGTGCACAAAATGCAAGCAAATAAAAACAAGCACACCAACATTTTCTCTCAGTCTGGTACCAATGAAGTAAAGCAGCTGACGGCACGGCGATGTATTCATTTTTAAAAAAAGTTTTACCTTTACAAAACAAAAGCCTATTGTGCACATGTACAAACACCTCTGCACACACTATTGCAAATGGAAACAATGACATTATAAAGAACTTAAGTTGCATTTTGCTGGTTCACAGCACTAATAAAGGTTGTAATGGCAGCTCTACCATTTGGACCCAGTGGCATGTAATTAAACTGTCTCATCAGGGAAGCCCAGACCTAATGAGCCTCACACATTTCAACAAGTAAACTGCTGCTACAGAACAGTTTTGAGCTCAGGCATCCATTCACAATCTATTCTCAGGGGTAATTTCATCGGAATGAAAGTTCTGCAATGTACTAGCAAGAAAAAAGGCAAAAAAAAAAGTCACCACTCCAAAACTTAATTCATTCCTTTGCGTCAGAGCATGTGTGTTCTGTATGACTGACAGTCAGGCTCGGAGTGACGGGCAGTGAGTGACAGCCAATTGGGGAGGCTGCTCTACCTGCCCAGGAAGTCCCATCTGTGCTGACTGTGCAGATTTGATCAGCTTGTGCTGCACAGGATTGGTTTGCACGCCGCCTACATACTGATGCATTCAGAGGCGATGGCAAATCAACACCTAAAATGGGCTAGCCTTGCAAAGTGTTGATGCTTCTTATATAACAACAATAGCATCTTCTGTAAGTATTTAGTACAATCATTCTTACTCAAGTGTAGAGAAAGTTTGAATTCCCACGGCAACACAAATCATTTTGAAGTGAGAGGTTATATTCATCTGTGTGAACATGATGCTGTAAGTGTTATTATGCAAGCATAAAATTTTCACGGCTTCATACAGGCACCTCGCCATCAGGGGCTGGATTCAAAAATTCATGTAGCTCGTCTTTGTTCTTCTTTGGCTTATGTGTATTCATGGCTAATGAAATGCAAATAACTTCTTTTAGTAACGTCCTCCATGCATGCACACTAGGCATAAAAATATGACTCACTGTGCATTATCTTTCTCTCTAAATTAATAGTGTTGTGCAGCTCTGATAGCTGTTTACAAATGTATATAGAATTTGAAATTTATGAGGGAATAACACTAAACTAATGCACTTTTAACTTTTATTCCCAAGGTACCTCGTCAGGTTTCCAAAGAGTACCAGTGAGGTAATTTAAGGCCTTGCATTCTAAACCAATTTCATATTCAAAAACCTCTTAAATAGAAAGAATAAATCACAACAGCCTGTTTCCACCCATGTCTGTCCTATCTGTCTGTGGGATGTGTAATATTAAAGGAAAAAAGCATCTTCAAGACTACTATCAGACAGTGATCAGTGAGCCTCTTCATCTTGGCACAGAGTGTGCTCTCAGTGGACCTCTGGTGACTTGTTCCCTCGTGTGTGGTTCACAACATTGAATTGTGGCCATTTGATCTCTGTGTGCTCCCAAAGGTACAAAAAGACTCTGGCATTTGCAGACAAGGCGAAAAGGAGTGCTTTGCTACAATGTTCAAAAGGAGGGTCAAGATGTCAGGACGGAGCGGAGATGCCACTGCAAACCTCCCAAAATATCCCAGGTGGAACAGAGAGAAAGAATAATTTGAAGAGGCACTGCAGATGAAGCTGTCATGAAAGCTTCAAAAGATGTGCACCATTCAGGGACCTTCTCTGAAAAACTTTCATATAAAACAAAGATGCATAATGCTTTTATACCACAACAAGCTGTAAACACAAGACTAATATACGGTTAGACACTATTTCCTCTTTACATCTCCCTGAATCAATTTTAAATGATGTTTGTTTCAACTGATGAAGAATATTCACGATTTGTCCTGCTCTTGTTTGGTCTTCTGCTCTAAAAAAAAAAAAAAAATCTAAATGATTTTATCAGTTTGCCATTAGCATCTATTTGCTATGCAGAACGACTTTTAGGGCATTCTTAAAGGTGTACCTTACTTTTCTTCAAGTATTTCATGACCGGTCATTGTCAGTCTCAGTTTATAGTTTTTTGTTTTTTTTATTGAACCCATGACATGTTTTTTACTATGCCCACTGTTTCCTGTGCCACTTACTGCCACAACATTCTTTCTTTTCCAAAATAACCTTTCTTGCATTTATCCACATTTTGCTTTGGATACTTAAGATATTGTCAATTGTGATTAGGTGTAACTATCTTTCAGTTTTAAGGTTTGATGTATCAGAGTATAATAAAAAGAATCTGGTCCCTTACCATGTTCCAAAATGATTGCAATACAACCTCATAACAATACATGGCATATTACATGTTGATATTATTTATGTAACAAAACCTAATTCAAAATACAGAAGCAGTGCCTGAAAAACCAGAGTTGTAGTGCTATTTGTTTAAGTAGCGGAGTGCATCGTTTACACATTTGGTTGCAGCATTCTCCTCGCTGGATGTGTCTTCTCTCCCTTTTTCATTCTTTCCTGTGGGACAGTTGCCTGCCTTATCTCTAACTTTGATGCCATCTCGAATTTTGAATTCAGCCACTTTTCACAGAGTTAACGTTGGAGTTATAGATATACCTGACAGCTTAGATGGAGGCAGCATTCATCCAGAGGAATCCTGCTTTTTACAAACTACTCCACTGTATGAACCTGAAATCTGAGTTTCAGCTGACATGTTTGGTGTGAAGAAGCACACAAAAAGTTATTTACCATTAGATCCTTTTCCCACTCATGGGTCGCAACTGTAATGCCAACTCTTTTTTAAAAGTCAGTATTATATACTGTAAGATTCAGACATTTCTCACTTTTCTCAGTCCTATTAATTGTACCAATTTTACATTTCACTGCTGTATAGTAGATATCTGAAAGAAGAAAGAAAGACAAACTACATTAGCCTCCTAAGACCCGAACTCTTTGATGGCATGCATTTTTAATTTTTCTTTGCTATTTGGGTTGATTGGGACCTAAAGAATGTAAAAACAAAGAATTACCAGATTTTTTTTTTTTTTACCTAATTTTTGTTTTTGAGAAAAATGAGATCCACATATGAGGACATTTGTTTCAAATTTTGATAGAACAATGGCAAAAATTGAAAAATTAAGTATTTTGGTCTAGACGTCCCAAAATGTGATGTCCACATATGTGGACGCCAGGTCCTAGGAGGTTAAAGTGATTTGTGGTGTTGCTATAAGCTGCACTTGTGTTCATCATGGAGTAAATTCTTGTGTGAAAGAATGGGTCGCTCTCAGGAGCTCAGTGAATTCCTATGAGATAGGATGTCATCTGTGAAACAACTCCAGCAATACAAAATATTCCACAGTCTACTATTAGTGGTTTTATAACAAAGTGGAAGCGATGAGGAACGACCGCAATTCAGCCACGGAGTGGTAGGCCACATAAATCACAGAGGGATCAGTGTATGCTGAGGGGCATAGTGCACAGAGATCACCAATTTCTTGCAGAGCCAATTGCTAAAGACTTCCAAACCTCATGCGGTCTTCAGATTAGCTCAAGAAGAGTGAGTAGAAAGCTTCATTGAATGGGTGTTCATGGCTGAGCTCCATCTAAGCCTTATATCAACAAGCCCAATGCAAAGCATTGGATGCAATGGTGTAACGCACCCCACCACTGGACTCTAAACCAGTAGCAAAGTGTTCTTCGCTGTCTGGCAATCCGATGGATGAGTCTGGGTTTGGAGGAAAACAGTGTTTGTTTCACCTAATTGTCCCAAGTATAAAGTTTGGTGGAGAAGGGACCTTGGACTGGGGTTGTTGTTCTTACATGTGAATTATACTTCTGCGTCAGATCTACGTCGCAATTTACCCCATAAGCAGAACCCCATTAACCCTATGTACCTTCGATGTAGCTGAGCATGCACAAATGTAACTACATGCTGGGTGGGTGCAAATCACAGTGACTTGAATCATGTCATTGCAGTGTAGGGATAAAAGGAGTTTGTGGTTACTACATAAGTTAGGACGTAGATTTCCTGCAGAATTCCAATTCAAGCTTTAGTCCCAGTGAAAGAAACTCTTAACGTTTCATCATACCAAGACATTTTGTACATTTTTCATGCTACCAACTTCGTGGGAACAGTTTGGGGGTTGCCCCTCATATTAAACCCTGTGGATTAAGAATGGGATGTCAGTGAAGTTCATATGCATATGAAGGCAGACAAGCAAATACTTTTAACAATGTAGTGTATCAGCTCACTTTAAAAAATATCTGGATTGCGTGTATGGCTGTTGTACTGTGGCTTCCCTGCAGGCTCTGAAAGGGAATCTCCTACAAATACATATTTAATGAGGTCAAGTGCAAAAATAACTGTGTCCACGGGCCAGATTTACTAACACTCCTCATCACAACAAAACCCTCTTTTGGCATTAAAAAGTTACTGTTGGATCTAATGACAACGTGCAGCATCAGTTTTACCGTGTCATCAGAAAAGTGCATTATTGTGAAAGAGGATGGCTCAAAGAAGTAAGCTCTGTGCTAAAACGTGTCTGTCGTGTAACTCTTTACCAAGTCTTTACACTGAGTCTTTAGAGCTGAGTCTCTTTGTGCTCTTAAGAAATAATAATTAGATTAATCAATTTTAAATCATGTTTTTTATTTGTTTTTGTTTTTTAATGTCTCTGTAAAGCACTTTGAATCACCTTGTTGTTGAATTGTGCTATATAAACTTGCCTTGCCTTGCCTATTATTATTATCAAATTATTGAAACTGGACATAATTGATTAACCTGAAGGTCTTAAGTCATATGCACAGAGATCAGTATATAATTAAAATACTTGCTGGTCTTTTCTCAGCAGTGTGCACACAAAGCAGTGTCCATGCAGTTTCTTTAAATTTAAATTGCTTTCTATCAGAGCCATTCATACTGTATTGAAATGTCTGTCAAAATGGAGCTGTTAATGTGACTCTGTCAGTGTGTCAAATTAAAGTCTGGATCTTAGGTCTGGAATTTGACTAGGCATGCTGCTGTGTTTGGCATCAATGTCATGTTGCATGACCCAGTTCTAGCCAAGCTTATGCTGCCGGCCAGATGGCCTCACATCCAACTCTAGAATACTGTATTTTACACTATACTGGGAAATTTGTGGTTGGTTCTGTGACTCCAAGGTGCCCAAGTCCTGTGCTTGCCCAGGTTCTCACACTTCCACCATGCTTGACAGTTGGTATGATGTTTTTGTGCTGTGTTTGGTTATCACCAAATGTGACACTGTGCATGTGGACAGATAGTCTCACTTTGGCGTCATGATTCAACTATGCAAATATAAGCTGTGCTGCTTTGTCCCTACAGTTGTATTATTGAAAGGTACCTACCTTGCACTATAAAGCACCTTGAGGCAACTGTTGTTGTGATTTGGCACTGAACTGAACTGAATGGAATTAAATGAATTGAATATTCTTTTAGAGAGGTTTTTCCTGGCAATCTTTCCAAACAAGTGATGCTTAATCAGTCTTTTTCTAAATGTACTGTCTTGAATGTTTTACAATCATTAATAATGGTTTTCACTGCAGAATGACAGAATTCAAATTGTAAATGGCCTTAGAACATTTCCCAATGAAAACAGAAATTATACATTTCCATTCATAATAGATATTTTCTAAGACCACCTTTTTCAGAGATTTTCCATTGTACTAGGCAAAAGCAAAAGCTTCTTCTGTTAAGAAAATGGACATCACGTAACTAAAAATACTACTCTTGTCTCTTGCCCACGTTGGAAACAATTACCAGCAAAATTGGACTTTATAAACCCAGTTAGCTCCACCTGTTGTATACTCCATCTTGAGCTTACTGATGTCAACAGCCTTTCTTATTAACACCAACACTAAGACTCCTTCTACTGAGAGTGCTGGCTCATGGCCTTATTCCCATCATATAAAACAAAAATTGATTTAAAATCACAGACTGTTCCACGAGTCAGTGCTTTATACACTAGTCTGTCCTGATTTCACTTGGATTTGACCTTCAGAATAACATTGTAAAGCTGGCACCAACAAACAGAACACTGTAGTCATTGAAGATGTCTCATAATCTCTCAAAATAAAATAACAAAACAAAACAAAACACATTACAGGTACAAAACACTGCTTGACTGATCTCAGAAGCAATAAATTGCTTCTTAAGATTTATCGTTATGAAAGTATACACTTACAATTTCAAATAAAAGGCCAGAAAATTGAATCAGTCTACCAGTATGTCTGATACTATGGAAGACACATCATCTTGAAGTGACACTGCCTCTGAGAACAAGATTTAAGCTCAGTTCTCAATACTGGACTGTTATTTGCACAATTACCAATAAAGTACTAGCCTTCTTAACATGTACAGCATTAATGTTCTTATCACAATTTGACCTCAGAAAAAAAATAGTCAGTAGAGACAGTAAAAACACCTTACATTAAATTTTAAACAAAAGAAAACAAAAAATAAAAGAACATTTTATACTTGCTAAGCTTCCAGGGAAATTGGCCTGTCCAAAATGCATTACTGTGTCATCTCACTGAAAGAATATCATTCCGGTATGTGAGGGAAAAAAAAAAAAAATTTCTATTAGCAAGCAGCTTCGACGGCATAGAAAAAAAGTCATCCAGCTGGCTGAGCAGAGCTCTTCTCTGTCTTTGCTTTCCTCTGAGGTGCACTGTTCAATAACCCTTCATTAGTAAATTAGATGTTATCTTCTCTGACTGGATCGATAAATTATCACATAACAAGATGCTGGACCTTGATTTGCATTGCTCGTTTTGACAGCACGTAACAAACTAATTATTTCTGATGGACTCTTTGCTACATGTGACAATTTGGGGAAATGGACTGGGGGCATTTTTCTAACTTGTAAATGCTCACAGGGCTAATACACAAAAAACAAAAGCAATGACACGGTCACATTAAAAGCTACAAGTAGACATAAAGCCCAGAAAAGCCAGTGGCGCCAAGGCTGATGTAAAGACATCTTCATTAGGACACATCAGCCAAGATTTAATCTCTGTCTAGTTCCTAGAGTGGTTTCATTGGCTTTAAAAAAAATAGGACATAAAAGAAGATTTGTGCATTTTGTTCATTTTATGTTATTATTACACTGACCTATTCAATTCATAGACTTAGATTTTATTTTGAATATGCTTTAATAAGCATTTTCCATCCTGTCCTATATTTAATTTGCAGTTACACTGACCAGGGCTGTTTGAGTTGCTTTTTAGGTCACTGGAAGCACGTTTGTGTGTGTCCATGTTGATGTAAAGTTGAATATAGAAAATGACAGTTGTTGAAATGCCATTTAGAGTAAGGTAATGGCCTGAATCAGTAGCAAATGTGTGGAGCTGTGAAATTGAAAAGAAGGGGGTGGGGCGGTGGGCAGAGAGACAGAAAGAGTGAGGGAGAGACAGAAAGACACCATGACAACGGTTACATGTTGTTCCCTAAGAATAATAGCAAGTCTGTCTGGGCCAATCAGCAACAAATGTGTTACATTTACATAGGTTTGCCCATTTAATAAAAATTGTGCAGTTTTGTGCCACAAGTAACAGGACACTGCAACTTTATGAGGGACCTCGAGACAGGTAATTCAGCACAGTGGCACATTTTTTGACTCAATTTTGTTGTCAAAGTCATAATACAGCTGTGAAGTTGCAAGGACAGTTTTTAAGGATGTTCTGACAGCAAGGATAAGACAGTCACCTACTGAAAAGGATTGCACTAATGATTCCTGTGCTCCGTATAGGAGGAAGAAAAACAAATGTTCACAGGACAAATGAAGAATCATGCAAATCTGACATAATGTGCATTTTAAAGGTAAAGTGCACCTTTCAAATATAATATGAAATAGTTAAGATTTAACTGACCCTGACTCTCACAATGAATGAAAATGGGTCTAGTAGTAGTAGTAGTAGTACATAGTTATTATTAAGAATACACTCAGAAAATGCCTTATTGTTTTGTTTGTTTTTTTTGTGGTTATTAGTTTGATCATTTGTTGTGATTTTTAGTAAAATTACAATACAGCTTTGCTGCTTTTATTTTGAAGGTAACTGCTATTGGTAAATCTGTGTTTTTCTCCTTTGCCCTGGACATGAGCCGTCCACCGTGCAACCAAATTACTCATTTTTGTATATGAGATAACGATAGAGTTTGCATTTCCAGAGGAATTGAAAGCAATTCGCTGAATGAAAGAGACTACAGATGCAGATAACAGATGCAGCTGCATGCTTAGATAGGTTGGGTCTGAAATGGGGCAAACAGCCAGATGTTACAACAAATCTGACAGGGAAAATGTGTCTTTGAAATTTTGCAAAAACATGCATGTTTTGTTTCACAGTTGTTGCTGAAAATGTTGATTGAACAGTGAAAATATTTTGGGTGTTTTCACTATACCCAGAATTAACTTCGACTTATTGGTAAGGCCCTCCACAACAGTGGAACCAATTTCTGAAGTGGTCCCTTGGAAATATAAATAGTCTGTTGTTGAGTTAGCCATATCAGCCAAGTAAATTCAGATTTTTGTCTTTGTTTTTCTTTTTTCTGTCATCACATAGTATTAAACAAAACCTAAAACTAGCAATTAAAAACAACAACTCACTGAAATGGCTGAGAGGATGAATTAAGGGAGACGTGGTGTTTTCAATTTCATTTCATTCTGTGTTGTTATTCTACTTGGTTAGTTGTAGTTAGGAACTGGATTAACATTTGAGTCTTGTAATGCAGTCAAACCACACTGACTATAGATCATTCTTCATTTTCATCAGAAAATGAAAAATAAAGAAATAAAAAAGCTTACAATGTGAGCTTACCAGACCTCTGTAGCTCCTTCCTCATCTCTTCTTGTGAAACAAAATTGATGTCATGCTCCTGTTCCTCCATGCACAAAGGAGCAGATACCTATTCCTGCTGCTTGGCTGATGCCCTACTACAACACTGTCTCGCTCTCCTCGTGTAGTGGGCCATCTCCTGGGTTCTTGTCCACACTCTTGAGACTTAGCTGGGAGACAAATGCTCTTTTAAAGGCGCATACAGGTGCATCATCCTGGAGGAGCTGGACTGCCGGTGCAGCTTGAATGGTCTGCAGGTACCCTCTCATGCTACCAGTGGTTATTAAGACATTACCAAAAAAAAGCAAACTACAGAAAGGAGGGACAATCTATTATTCTTTGTTATCTCTGTTTTGCATTCAAGGGAAGACAGGAGAGTGACACAGAGACAGGGTAACAACAAGGAGTGTTTGGGACTAAAGAAGGCTTCAGAGGTATGTGATAGTGAGTTCTTATTTAACTATGATAGGATGGGGGAATTCCAAAAGTAGAGGAAAAAACAAAACATGTACACTTGTAAGCTAAATGTATAAAGCATCCATTTTAAGAAATCTCAGAGAGTAGAAAAGGGCTAAAGAAGAAAGTTTTAAAAAACCCCAACAAAAAACAAGAATGACAGAGGAAATGACTGAAAATGGTACAGATAGATGGGGGTTGAAGCAGTAGAGATCTTGTGTTGGAGAGTAAAGAAAATGGGATTGACTGGTTGGTAAAGGGTGCTTTGGTCCCTATAAAGTCACATTACTGCAGCCTCATAAGGCAGGGAAGCTGCTGCCTCCACAGATATGAGGACTGGCTTCAACAGATGAATAATTCAACTGGCAAGAAGGACATATTCTTCCACAGATACAGCATATGGCATATGGATGGGTCCTTGCAAAGGACCTTAGAGACATAGTGCAGCAGGAAAGACCACAAGGTAATTCACATTGCCTTAAGATCTGACCTTACACACCCATAAAATCAGGACTGGTAGACGCTGCTGCGTCGCTGGAAAAGACCATCTACCTTGTACGTCTTTTTAGCATTCTGTATTGTAACTAGGTCTCATTAGGCAGTTTGAAAAGTGCATCATGTTGTACAAAAGGTTTGTTAGCATGGAAATGCATGCAAAGCCCCACTGTGGGACACAAGCTTTCATTAATCCAGTCAGGAGAGAGTTAATGTGAGAGTTCCTAGGCATGCATTAGATAGCAGTTCTACTAATGGGAGGCAGGCTGCTAGGACCCTAGCCAACAGGGATTAGATAGAGAAGTGATCACAGGGAAGACTTCATCAGAAATGCTGAGGCACCAGGCACCTCATTACTACTGTAGCAATACAGCTTCAGCTCAGTGGTTCTGCTCTGCTCTCTACAGCACCACACACAGGAGCAGCTGATTCACACAGGCAGGCTGGGGATGATGTACAAGTGGTAACAGAATACACAGGAAGACTCACATACAGTTAAACTTGCAGATGATAAACAAACACATACGTAACCACCTGTTAGAAGCAATACTTGTACATTCTGTATAATAGTCATTTGCAAAGAAGGTAAACTTGTAATTCCTAAAGCGCAAATCCTAGAATTCAGATGCTCAGGCAGTTAAAAGTGTGTCTGAAGCTGAGCAAATTATCATTATCGTACTTCAGACTTCAAACGCACACAATTTATATTTCATGCTGAGGGCCATAACTGTTATACAATGAATCTGAACAAAAGAAACAGTTTTTTTTTTTCTTTTAACATCAAAACACAGCTTCAAAGAAGTACAATGCCGACTGTCCTGTGAGGACAGCCAACATAAAAAGACAATTGTATGCGCCATCTTCAGACTCTTCTCAGGAACCACGGTTTCTTGTCAGGACACATTAATACGTTTTTCTGCCCCACCCTGATGGCTAGAGCTCATTTCTCATTTACTTCACAGCTCTGGTTCCATCATTAGCCTCGGTGGAAACACTGAATTGAACTAAAGTTGCATCGTACATAAGCCTCCCATAGAGCACCTACCACATTATTTTAGTTTTAGTCTGCTTTCAGTCGACTAAATGTGGTGAGTTTGTGATAGACTCATTTTGAAATTGATTCAGTTAACTAAAATATTAAGTGCAAAAGCTTGATGTATTTCTACTGGTGACAGTTGCTGCATTTTCCTTGACACCAAATTTGAAAATTCTGCATATTTCTGTTCTTTTCTTCCTCCCAAGGACTGAAAGTTTGTCACATTTCCATGAGAAAAAGGAAGAATCAGAGTTTAAAATTCCCGTGTAAATACTGACAGTTTACCATGTCACACAGTGCTCTAGACATTTATTTCTTCTAATATATTTTAATATTATTATTGTTTTCTAAATTCTGAGCTTATTAAAAGATTTTCTTAGAGATATGTGATCTAACATTGCCACAATACAAATATGATTTAAAGAATATACCAAAACTGGAGCTTAAGCAAAAAAATTATTTGCAGTAATACTGATCCATATAACATTAATGGGGAACATTTTACTGCATAGTTAGTACTTTTTCTTTTTATTATTTAAATGAAATTCCCCAAATATAAACTTTTATGTGCACTGTGGTGTTTTCATACTTTTTTTTTCTTTTGTTAATTTTCCTCAGAGGCAGGCTCTCAAAATATACTACAACACTCATTCTCAGCTTATGGTAAAAGTATAGAAGGAATAGTAATATTACATTTTTTTGCTAAAAAGCCAAGAAAGATTTGTGCCGTTCTGTAAAAGTTACTGCATGCCTCTATTTGCACCACTTGTTGCCATTTTTTCCCCCATTTATCTACCTTTTGCGTAATAAAGACAGGACCAGGGAGCGGAAGCTATGACTGTACTTATAATTTGTTTGCTTTCTTCCACCCAAGACACTATGAAGACAACAGGATGTTTATCTTGAAAGCCTCATAGCTAGCGAACACTTTTGTGTGCTCCAGATGACAACCGGTCTATCATGCCGTTTGCTATGTTCAAAAGAGAAAATGATTGCCAAACAGAAGCGACTGCAGGGTTATGGGCTATGTGAGTGGGTTCACAGGAGACAGGTTAGCACTGATGTGGCAGAGGAGAATTGGCAAAGACAGTATATATCACAGAAGAGGGATCTGTTTCTCCTCTTGTTTTGGCAGATTTTTATATCCGGCAACACTTCTCCATTAGGGAGGCCAGTAAGAACAAATGTGTTAGCATTTATCTTATACACAAATACACATAAAACCACACCAAACACATAGCAGTTAGTAGACATAATGCTTGTCACAGCAGATTGTGGACATAAAATGATCAGTCTGCGACATCCAGATTGAGAAGCCAGGCACAATTTGCGTGAAAAATAAAGACAGATGGCTCATACAAGAAAAAATGTTAACTTTGTACAAACAGCAGGAAAAAAACACTGTCTTTTATCCTGTGTGGAACAAAAAAGTATGGACCAATCAAAAGTTTGAAAGATTTAGGGACAAAAGTGGAAATACACAGCATCTTATATGATATTGGTCAACCATAGAGAAAGAAACAACATTTAAAAAAATAAAATAAAATAAATAAAAAACAGTAAAGTGCCTCAGACACTTTTTTTAATGACTGCAGAGAAAGAAGACACTGGGGGAGATGCTGGAGAGATTATGTCTCAACTGGCTTGGGAACACCTCAATGTCCAAAGGAGGAGGATGTTGCTTCATGTGACCCAGACCCAGATGAGCAGTAGAAAATGAAAGATTGGAGTTAATAGGCATTCTTTGTTCACTTAGCAAAGTTTATAACAATTTTTGAAGATTCACCACTCATTATTTTTGGTTTTGGTGAAACTGGTTAATCCGTTATATCAGATATTTTATCATTTAAGGACATACATTTTCTTTTTCTTTCTGCACCTTTTTCTCAAAGCATTTTATACTTTGTTAGACAATGGCTATAATTGTGTTATGTTGTAAAATAAACCCACTGTTCCACTAACCCATGACTTATGAAAAAAATTATATTATTATTTTTTTTATATGTATGAGTTTTAACTAATCGGAGATATCTAGGAGGAATTAAAAATCCCTGCCAAACAGCTAGGATCTTAAGAGTTTAATATACTCTTTCCTTCTTTTTAAAAAAAAAAAAATCATTTAATCCCTGTAAAATGTTAAGTTTGGTGAATAGCTGAGTTTATTTAATTAAGTTGTAACTATTTATTCTGAAAATAATGAAAACAATCCCAACCATAATGAAGGTTAACATTGAATGTAGCCCTCCAACCCCCTTATTTATACTGTAATTTATCCGGCTGTCACTGCGAATAGGCTGACAGATTGTCTTTGTAATGACTTCAAGAGTTATTGTCAATTTTAATTGAAAAAACAGACTCTTTAAACTAAGAAACTATAAAAGGAAAGTCAGGTTGTCAATGTATCAACTGATTTAAGTTTAATAAACTTTTATCAAACACATTTGGCCTAACTCAAAGTGCAAACTGGGGAAAAAAACAGAGGCTATTCCTTATTTGTATTGTTTTTTTCCAGAAAAGTAATTTAGGAATCATGTCGCTCTATATACTCTGAACCCCGTTGGAGTATGTATTACTACTGTTAGTATGTTTATAGAATAATTATAAATAACATCTCAACAAGTTCAAAACTTATAACCACAAATTTTACAACAATATTCTGCTGTATTGTACAATACGTATATATTGTATTGAAAGAAATTCAGGTGTGCAGTTTTTTGTGAGTCTCCTGATGCTCTAAATCATTTCTCTTTTATTAAGGTAATGGCAGTTTTCACTCTTGAACAGCTGTGTTTAGTGGAAAAGTTGGAATAATAGTTCCCTCCCATGCATGTCATTCAAATTGCACTCTGATTAGACACATTATATTTCACCTGTGAGTGTTTTAATAAATAATGTGGCAGGCTCTTTAAGATAGAAAGAACCAGTTTGAAGTACACAAGAAGACAAAACTGCCATCATTGTTCTATGGCAGTTGTGTATAATCAGTGTAACCATAGTGGATGTGGCATACATAACTACACTTTGACCATGTCTGTCATTCAAATTAGACACTGTAGATAGAAAACCACCTGTCAGCTTTAGATGGCTGCAGTTAGTTTATCAGCTGAAGAAGCAACTACTTGATGATGAGATATGCTAATGAGAATAGACATAAATATTTACTCTGCCTTTCTGGCATTATGGCCATAATTTCTCTAAAATTGTATTTGTGGAGTTCATTTATGCAGATGAATGTACATTGAAAATGAAGCTGACAAGCTAAATATCTACAGCAAGGATTTGTTTTATTCAGGAAGATTGTTCTCTCCAATTAAAGTAATGGAAATTGCAACAGTACATGCAGCAAATGCACTGACCGACTGACCCGGCAGACATGCCACACACACACACACACACACACACACACACACACACACACACACACACACACACACACCTACAAATTCTGTGAATAGTTGCTCAAAAGTTTTAGTGAATTGCCAACTATGCCCCCCATTGCGTTGATTCTCAACTTCAACCCACGGTGAGTCACCAAAATGCCAGTACAGCAGCAGGCGGGCAGAAACTCCACTGATCAAGAAATCCAAGATTTCAGCACTACAGCACAGCATTGAACAATATATAACACTAAAATAGAACGCTTAGCAACAGAGACTGTCAATAGAAAATTAACTGAAACTAGTAGAAAATTTTAATGAGGCAATGATGAGTACTACTCCTCAAGCTGCACGAACTACAGCTCCTCACGAGTTGTGTCATTCGTTAAAACACAGTTTGGCTAAGATGCTTTTTGAATCATTCCTTAAATCTGACATACAGCTCGAGATCTGTTAAATGCAGCCCAGAGTTGTTAAAGCTGCCTTTCCTCGGTTAGCATTTAAATTCCTGCAAGCTAAAACTCACAAGGGAACGATTTTTTTCTTTGATTAATTAATTCCTGATAAATTGTTTTGTGTTTGGTGTAGGGTTCTGCTTTAAACTATATTTAGAAATAAACAAATAAAGAAATATTAAGGGTCATTACGGAGAGCCTGCACCAGATATGAGGCAGGAATTAAAGGATATTACTATGATTTGCCAAATCAAAAATACAAATAAATGAGGTAATGGGTGGCATTACATCTCTCGTTCTCCTCTAAACCCAAGTCATGTTTTTATTTTCTTGTTTATTTTGATGGTTTGCAGCCACGCTGTAAAATCCAGAGGGATGTCCTTGTAGCGTGACTGTGTTAAATTAAAACCTGAGAGATACACCGGGAGAGGTGAGCTGCTGTCAGGGTCTTCTGCTTGACATGCAGAAGGAAAAGGATAGGCAGAAACTGGGGAAATTTTGCTGAAGCAATTCTCAGCCACATATTCAGCGAATCATTAATATATCATATTGCAGTCAAGATTGCTTTCCACATCAATTCATTTTTTTTAGATATCTTGTTTCATGTGAAAGTAATCCAAAAAATACCCCAAAAGAGAAATGTAGTCATATTTTAAAAATCAATGATTTTTTTTCACATTGCATTGCTTTGCATTTCATCACCTCTTTATTCTAGAACAATGTTCTACATGTAAACAGTGTTGTCACAACCAATTTCATGCCATTCTGTATCGTGGTATTAGATGTAATACATAAGTCTTGAAAACAGATTCGGGTCATTTTTGAGTTATTGGTATTGTATACTGCCATTTAAATGTTAGCATTCGAGACTGGACCTAATAAAACAAACATTTGTTGTGAGAGGCATTGGTGATTCAAAATCTGTTGGGACCCAGAGCAAAAATTCCCAGGGGGCCCCTCTAACCAATGATGACGCCACCACAAACACCAATAGTCCAATAAAATGACTAAATATTACTCTAGAAATGACAGAAACCATATTAATTTGGCAACTATGCTCACGACCGGGCTGGCTGGTAACAAACTGCTAATTAATTGGCTGCTCTGTTAGCCAAGTTATAAAACGTAAGTAAATAAAAGGAATAATGTGTTGCTAGTGGAAGTTATGCTAAGTATCTCCCTCCTTAGTTAAAGCTAGATTAGTTAGTTGCACTTATTTATTTTGCATTACATTTAATCAATATTATCTGCTCAACCCACTAATGTCTTTCTTTGTTTTCTGTTCTTCGTCTTTGTTTCACTCCCAGAAGGATAACTCTTCTTCATTTTTGAGTGGTTTTTGCTGTTTGTTCAAAGAGAATCATGCACACCCCCCACCCCCAGGTAGTCCAGGGCCCCAAGCAGTTACAACCTTTTTTGGTGGAAAGTGGTGCCTCTCTGGTGTGAGGTATCCACTTGATGACTATACTGGTATCATACACGACACCTGCATGTTAAATATTAGCCACAATATAAATAAATGCAGACTCGTGTACACACTGAGGGAAGGATTTACAGTAAAGTGACAGAAGGGACAATGTCACTGCTTGCAGCTGCTCAAACATGTCACCTACTCTCTTGTTTGGGTCTACCCATGTAATTACACAGCTGTCACACTGTAATCACTCTAATCTCTAGTGAATCACAAGGAAATAGCATGGGCCACTCACTCATTAAGAGGCATGCCTCCTCTTCATCTGCCATGTGTTTGTTTTATAAACCTGGAGTGGTAATCTCCTTCTCTGCGAAGGAAAAAAAAATAGTTTGGAAAAGAAGTAAATGTGAAAGCATCCACTGCCAGTGACAGCTTGTAGGAGATCACACGCATGGAAAAACTAATCCTAGTGTAGGGATCAGCAGTTCTATACAAGGTGTCTGTGGGGAATTGTTAATCTTATGAATTAACCTGTAGTCAGGTTGAGTTAGTGCAGTGCCCACTTTTTGATGGTTGAGGGACTTTGTACAGTTTGAGCTTTGGAGGAGAGAGCTGTCAAGTTGCATTGATTAAATGCCAGCTGATGTGACAAGTTCAAAGGGAGGGCATTCAAATGAAAGTTTGCTGTCATGCTTCAGTATAAAATGACAACTGACAAACAGGCTAATAGCTGCATGTCAGTCAACCCGAAAATAAACAAAATCTAATATCTTTAAAACCACTTGATTAATAATGTCTGTATCATTTATGAGTTTAAAATTTAAAATTAAGAGGAATCGCTTTTGGCCGTGTAGAAGAATCCTTTTGTATCTTTTGTGCATTTTGTGTGGAGATATTTTATGGAAATTTGGAAGTTTGGTGACAGTTCATTTGCCATTTTCTGTGGTTTGATTTCAATTCACAATTTATCAAAAATGGCAGCAGCTACAGAGTTTAGAAATGTTCTTTTTGGGAGTGCACAGTAGATTGGTAAGTTTCTAAATCCACAAAATGTAAGTGCAACTAGGGCTGGGCGATATAACGAGTTTTAAAAAAAAAAATATCGATATATTGTTATACGAGATATAAGATGTGACAATATCGTTTATATCGATATAGTATATGTTACGTTATAATTATACTTGTGGAGCCGCAAGTTTGCCTCTCTTTCGTCCACTTTTGTCTCTACGCAACGTTACTCGGCCTCGCCTCTCTCCCCCATAGCTTAATCTGCAGGCAACGACAAGATGGACACGGCAAATCTCCGTTAACGAGTTACTGCGCATCGCCCCGTGCGTGGGGCTGGACAGCGTCAACGCGTTAACGAGTTAACCACGCTAACGAGCTAACCACAGGGGCTGCATGGCCTAAAATCATTTCATTTTCTCAAAAAGTTGACAGCGCGCCTTATGTATGAATTCTGGTTGTGCTTGATGACCGCGAACCGATTCTATGTGGTACACAGCGCTCAGAAATCTGTCAAAAAATGTTTTAGTACGACTTTGGTAAGCTACGGAGCTGCACCGCTTGATGGATTGTTGGAGCATTACGGCTACCGAGGAGCCTCGCGGAGTGATACGTACTGTGCTTCAACGTAATGTTACCGTATTGTGTGTGTATAAGGACCATAAATGGCACCTGTCAAGAGACGTGGTTACTAAGAGGATTTCAAACTCCAGGCTGTCAGTCACGCAGTAGAAGTTGGGAACAGAGCAGCTGTGAAACGTGTCTCTTTGTTATTATGCTCAGGGTCTGTTAGTTTACATTTTGACTGCACAATTGTGAGCTTTTTGTTATGCACAAAAACAACATTGTTTTCTTTTATTTATGGAGCATTATTATTTAATAAATGCTCATAATTTATTTTTGAGTAATTTTTTCATGTACATCTATGCTGTATGTTAATAAAAGTGCCTGTGTGACATCTGGGGCACAGCTTTGACTAAGAACTCTCTTTTTGTTCTTACTTTATGGCTTTAAAAAAAATATTGAGATATATATCGTATATCGCCATCCAGCTAAAAAATATCGAGATGTGAATTTTGTGTCATATCGCCCAGCCCTAAGTACAACTATTTATTTTGAAATGAAATTTTCTGAGACACATTAAAATTGTATTTTTATATTAGGAATAGAAATATAGCTAAAGATAAAATAAGAACTGTCTGAATGAAAGCAGTACTTATTCCCTACAGGAAGATTAAATGTTTTTCCTCTTGCCCATAGATGGAGATTGATGCATGTGGCTGTATATGAAAGGTGGACATAGTCAATACGACCTCATCAACTGGTATGACATACTGGCCATCACTGTACCCGTTAATCCCAAAGTAGCCATACTTTAAACTATAACACGTGTTGAAATTAATTGTACTCTACTAGTACATATCCATGCTACAGATTGTTTGTTGTCTTAAATACATAAATTCTAAAATGGGGCATTTTAAGTCATTGCTAGGCAACACAATGACGTTCTAACACATCAAATATTATTCAGTTTTTGTGGATATAAATTTGATGTTACTGTTGTGAAATTAAAACAACAGGATGCTTTTATAAGGCACTGCAGGTGCACACATGCAAAAAACATGTAATTTCAGCCTGTTGCTAGGTGGTTGCCAGGGAACCTGATGGCATCACAACATATGACACACAACTGAAGTTCTGTTGCATGATAAGTTATTGTCATGAAATAAAAATGATACAATGCTTTTATGAGATGTTAGAAGTGTGTAACTGCTAAATGCAGGCTGTTTTAGCCCATTAATAGGTGGTTGCTTGAATATTGAAGGCTTTGGCCACTAGCTACACATTTGAGATCCAGAGTTATACCAAATCTAAATAGACTATAACGTGAAACAGATTAAACAGCAAGTAAAATCTTGAGAAACCAAGAAGCTGATACAAGTGAGTTTCAATGTATGTCTACCAAGCCTCTTACAGAGTTCAGCTTTTTATCTATGCATATGATTTCTTTCCGTTGTTTAAAAACAAATATGCAAATTCAGGCTAGTATACTAGAAAATGCATAAATAACCTAAATGGTATTCATTATGTATTGAGTTTGCAGACATACTCTGCCAGTGGCAATGCAGAGACTGAAGATATTTTGATGGTCTTACTCAAGGAATTTTCTGCAGAAGAGAGGATTAAACGATGGTGAGGTTTTAAGGCCACAGATCTCCAGGGCCTCTAAGAAGTTAATCAAATGGGTTAGGGAAGTTTATTTATACGCCCTGGTGTGATGTATGCATTTCGAATGGCAATGCGGTCAACCTAAACAACCCATTGCCTGTATGAGTGCATCTTACTTTTTACAGCTGGTATTCCCCATACATTTGTATAATTTCACTTTTCACCATAGAAAAAAAAGCATACTCTTCAAAGGCGGTTGTATAAATTGATTGGGTAAGTGCTCTTTCTATTCCCTCACCAAAGCAATGTGAACACCAGTGCTTTGCATCAGAAATAGACCTTCTTTTCAGAAGTATGGAGGGAGGAAGTGGGGGGTGGAGGAGAGAAAAAAAAAAACGCCTGTATTCAAACTGGAGGCCTTACTGAATTGATGGGCACCAGGCGTGGAGCTTTTCTGCAGGGAAATCATTTGCATAATGGGAAAGTGGTTGAAGTTGGAGCTGAGAACTCTCCTCTTGTGGGGACAGTCAGTCAGTGAAGTGGAAGAAGAGAACTATCTGATAGAAGACCAATACCAAGGTGCTCTGAGAGGGAGATGTATAACGGTGATATGCTCTCTTGCTTCCTGTCACCTGCCCATTTCATCTGCAAAACAATTTACCAACAATCTCTCAGACGTCCGCTGCCGATCTGTACTCATGAATTTGCTACTGAAAAGACTGCACCGGAATTGTTCTGTCTTCATTCGGCTAATGAATCTTACACAATGCAATATTTTCCAGCCAACTTACTATGATAAAAAGAAGGATGATTGATTGGAAAATTGAAATTCAGCCAAATATATATATAACACACTGCATCTTTAGAAACTCAGGCAAGCTTTAGCTTCAGTCAAATGCAGAGGCTCATTCTATTATCCTGTAAAACTCACACTTCATGCTCATTCAACCATGAGACCAACTAGTGATTCATAGCCATTCCCAGGTTAATAAATACACGAGACCTCAAATTTAGAAACAGTAGGCTGTACGGTTGTATTATATTTCTAATATTAGTGCACATAAAGAAGTGTAGCGCTCATGAAAAATGCCTTGATAGGGTGGATGCCAGTTTCAGAAGCATATAGACCGCAGAACTGAGAATGTGTCTTACTGCATGATTTATAGGTCTTTGGCTATTATGTGCAGTTTTATGATGTATGTGTTCACTTACCCGAAAGGAGGTATGTATAGTGTAGGCTAGTAACTGAGGATCGAAGTGAATGATGTTTGAGTCATGCATTTTTCATTACATCGTAGGTTTTGGAGGTGCTTGGTGGTTTGCTGTTTCCTAGAAAGAATTTCTTTCTACTTTATTTTAGAAAGCCAAAAAAAAAAATAAAAAATGGCAGTGTGAAGGAAGATTTTAGGGGATTTTAAACCAAAAGTTAGATTTCACTATTTGACAAACATTTTACTTTATCTTTGTGGATGACAGCTGGCATTCAGGTGCTGACAATTGAATATTAATAACGCAAAACCTGCACGCTAGTTCAGGCAGAAAATTTGAGACTCACTGCAGCTGATGCTTTAAACTGAGCTTATATAATGTACAGCCTTAACTGGACAGTCTATTTAAATTGTCAAACTATTCACTGTTCACAGCTGCTATTCCTGCTGCTACAGTAGTTATTCTAAGTGTCTCTCATCTCACTGTTGCTTTTAGTTATGTTTACATGGGAACCAGTAACATTTTGACTGTAAATTAGAAAATTACAGCTATATTTTGAAATATAGATGATACATTGTATGCTATCACGCTGTACTATAGATAAAGATGTACGGCACAAGATGAAAATGTCTTTTTTTGTTATGTAAAACATATGGAAAACTAAACAGACACATTATGACAATCTGCACATCATCTTAGCTCCACTGCAGTATGTGGGTTCTGGTATTTAAGCTCTATTCACATTTAACAAACATGTTGTGCGAATCACAGCAGAGAAAGCAAGACTAATACATTCACATTATTCAAAAGAAGGTCACTGCTTTCAACAAGATTTTCTGTGTATATTAAAAACTTGACAATGGTGTGCTAACTACTGATTAATGGTAGCAAGAACGGTCAATATGAAACTTAGTTTGAAGTCATTCTACTGTACATTAAAAAACTCAATGTACTATTTAGTAGGCCGTTCTTGTATGGGGTTTAACCTGCTTTTGCCTTCAATACTGCTTTTGTCCTTTGTGGTGTGTTATCCTGCTGGATTATGTGGTCATAATGGCACAGACATGGTAAGTGACAATACTCAAGTAGGCTGTGTTTAAATGATGCTCAGTTGGTACTAAGGGTCCCAAAGTGTGCCAGGAATATTGTGCTCCACACCATTACACTATGACCTCTAACATGAACCACTGATATAAGCAGAGATGGGCAGTAACACGTTACTGTAATCCGATTACTTTTTTCAAGTAACTAGTAAAGGGATTACTATTGCAAAAAAGGTAATTAGATTACTGTTACTTTCCCGTAAGCACGCTGCGTTACTGCGTTACTAAAACCGTGATTTTTTTTGCGAGAGTGTCTCAT
The DNA here is from genome assembly GCF_051167445.1 of Perissodus microlepis. Lineage (NCBI taxonomy): Eukaryota > Metazoa > Chordata > Actinopteri > Cichliformes > Cichlidae > Perissodus > Perissodus microlepis. Next base: position 5,366,216 of record NC_140475.1, read on the forward strand.
GACAATGATGTAAGCGAGTGCGACGTTCGTGGCAACAGCTGTGTGCAGATCAACAATGGATAATATAACGAGTGCGGCAGAGAGTATGACCGTGCAGCGTTTAAAGCGTGGAAGTACTGACCTTACTCTGAGTTTGATTCCGGAAAAAGTGACAAAAACATTAGCGTCCGCTGTTCACTGCGTGGGAAGAAAACTTCTTTTTACAGCGAAAAAAAAAACCCCTAAACTTCCAAGCAAGCACCGACAGTACGCTGCCACGGGAATGTGAAACTGCCAGGTCCTTCCACTGATGCTACAACACACCTGCACCAGGGCAAACCTCCGCCTGCCCCACTCCTGCTATACAGGTGAAAATAGAGCAACAGGACCGCTGAGTCTTTGATTTTATTTATTTTCTGCTGTGTTTTACGTGCATTTATTTGAAAGAGTGAGTGTAAACACAAAAAAAAATATTTTATTTTATATGCTGGAATATGCAGAAAATAGGTTTAAATGTTAAACAAATTTCTTCCAGTCAGAGAATGTTGCATATAATTTAATATTTGCTTCATGCGTAAAGTTAAAAGATTAAAACTAATAAAACTAGTTTCAAAATGAGACTTTTTCATTTGATTACATTTTATATGATGGATTATGCAGAAAAAATAGAATTGGGCTGAAAGATCTATTTCTTCAACCCTATTCAGGTTGTAAATCATTTTTTTTTTAAAGTAACTAAGTAACTAATTACTTTTGAAAATAATTAATCAGTAAAGTAATGGGATTACATTTTGGGGAAGTAATCAGTAATTAGTTACTGATTACTTTTTTTAAAGTAACTTGACCAACACTGGATATAAGGTAGGATGGATCCATGCTTTCACGCTGTTTGTGTCAACTTTTGATCCTACCACTCAAATGTTGCAACGAAATTGAGACTCATCAGACCAAGAAATCGTTTGCTAATTCTGCTTTACAACTTTGGTGATCCAGTGTGATTTGAAGCTTCCAGTTCTTGAATGACAGAAGTGGCATGTGATGTACTCTCCTGCTCCTGAAGCTCATGTGCCTTATGGTTCGATGTGTTATGCATTCAGCGATGCTCTTCTGCATACCTTGCCTGTAACAAGTGGTTATTTGAGTTCATATTGCCTTCCTTCTAGCTTGAAGCAGTCCAGCCATTCTCCTATGACGTCTGGCATCAACAATGCATTTTTCCCAGAGATCTACTGCTCAGTGGATATTTTCTCTTTTTCTGGTCATTTTTTGTAAACTCTGCAGATGGTTGCACGGGAAAATCCCAGTAGATCAGCAGATTCTAAAATTCGCAAATAAGCCTGTCTGGCATCAACCGTCATGTTCAGAACTACTTTAGTCACCTTTCTCCCCCGTTGTGATGCTTACTTTCAGCAGGTCATCTTGACCACGTCTACATGTCTAAATGCATTTAATTGCAGTCATGTGTTTGGTTGATTGGATATATATGTTTAAAGAAAAAGAATCAAATGACTAAATCTACCTGCAGAGCTTGACAGCCGCTGTAGTAATTATGCATCAAAAGAAGACCGCATGCCATTAAGAGAGTTGTCAGCACACCAGGGGAGAAAAAACAATAGTGGAATACTGTACAGAGCAATATAGAATACTATTCTAGTGGATCAGTGGATTTTATCACCTATGCTCCATAATATCATTAAATCTATAAAATGTGTGCTCAAGAGACTCATAGATTTGCAGAAAAGATTCAGCCAATGCAGTGGCTTCTTGAACAAGATGTGGTTTATGTATTGAATAATTTATGTAGCATAGATTTCCATCCCTGATGTAAAGACACATGTCTGAAATAACAGAAGCTAACACTAAATCTTTCAGATTTAAAGTCTGATACAACTGCTGTGGTTAAAAACCGGGTGTATTTTACTTAGTTCTGCATTGGATCTGACTTAAAATGTTTTTACTCTCATGCTACTACAAAGAGACAGAGATGCACACACAGAAAAACACATGTGTATGGTTTAAAATCCCATGGAGATGCCCTGTATTTTCTGAGCAAGACCTCACTTGCACAGAGGCAAGTATGATTTTAGCATTTATTTTACACTCAGAAATGTGGATTCTAATGATATCTGCTGCTGCAGAATTATAGGAACTTTCAACTTTCTTCATGGTACCCTTTGAAGTCAAATAGGCAGATCATCAGGGTAAAAACAATCACTTATGATGTGCCTTAGGTACAAAGGGGAGGCATTAATTTGCCGGACCATCACATGAATATCAATTGCTTGCTTCGATAGGTTGGCCTTCGCGAGACCAGTGATGTCATTTCCCCTTGTGGTGATGTGGTGATGAATTTTCTTTGAGAATATGCCAGGCTCTTGTTTTAGTCTGACAAACTCACCATTCATAAAAGTTAAAGGCAACACCTGTCCTGTGACTTTCAGTATTTACACATAGAAAGATAGAAAATGAATATCAGAGCTTTGCATCAAAAACAGGCCTCCAGTTAGAGAAAAACGTGCTTTTAATTCTCTCTCTCTCAATCTCAAAGTGTGAGCTGATGAAGACACAGTCAACAACAGGATAGCACTGACATTTCCCTGGTGCTGCAACATACCCAGCAGCAGTCGAGCAACATGCTGTTTGAATTTCCATGTGTCAAGGATGTCAACGCCTTGCTAAATATCTGCTAATGACAGTATAATGATGATGAAATAGTTGTTTTAGATAGTGAATGGGTTTTGTTATTAAACTTAACTGGTTTATTGGCTGTAAAATAATGTTCCCTGATATGTATTATACAGTAGGGTGTGTGGTACGGGATGTAAGAACTATTTAAACACTAAGCATACTGGGCGTCTTGACAGCTAAACTGATGTCAAACTGAGCAAAGGCAACTGATGTAGAAGAGACAGCCTTAACTGATGAAATGTTTTTCATCTGAAGTCAAATGGAAGCACTGTGGGTCTCCTTTGCTGTTGCACAATTGAAGTCAGGGGCATCAAGCCAGCCTACTGTAAATAATTTGGTCTCTTATACGGAGGAAGTGTTCTTCTTTATTTTATTTATTTTTTATTAACTATCATGGGAAAGATGCAGCTTCATGGTATTTTTATTTTCCAACTACAGTTCAAGGGAAAACAAAATTGAATAATCCTTTCAAAATATGGAAGACCCATTCACATCCTTAGCTTCGGAAGCTAAACCAAACAAATACATCACAGACACAGAAGGTACTTTATGCTGAAAAGGTACTTGGCACAAGATCTGACTACTGCGGGCTCTTATCCATGCATAGAACATCAGGCGTTATGGTTTTAATTTGGTATTTCAGCCGCTTTTCAATGGTATTAAAGTACTTGAGACAAAGGCACTTTCAAATACTTGATTCATGGCACCGTAGTCTGTGCTACTGGGGATGATCTTGGCTTGCAAAGCCTTTTTGGATTTGTGGAGTCAATTGGGCTGCAAGGCTGCTGCCACTTTTGTCTCCTTGAGAAAGATTTTTTAAAAGCTGCTCTGTGAAGACGATCTCGGTGTTTTGCTTTCAGTAGAGCTCTGGAGACGCTTACATAGTCAAGAGTTCGTTAGAAATCTAATTTATCATCTTTTAGGGTGAGTCAAGCATGCAACAGTTGTCTGGTGGAGTACATACTCTCCTGTCCACATGAATTTTATTTTATTTTTATATTTTAAGCAGAAAATTTCACAGCGGGTTAAATTGTTTGATGAAGGCAAATGATTAAGGGTCAGTCTTGCTTCTTATTGTGTATTTGCTGCATTTATCACACTGGCTCCTTAAGCAATTATTTTGTATACTTGATCTCCTCACAAAGGATCACTTCATGATATATTATTCTCCAGGTATCAGGAGCATTTGACTGACTCCTCCTGGTGCTTATTGATTATAAAGACTAGTGCTATGAAGGGTGTTGTGCTAAAGAAAACCAGTTGACACAATGTTTAAATACAATGCATTTAGGATTAATCACCATCTAGAAAAGGTCTATTTATTTCAGTAAGAAGAGATCACTTGAAAGAGCAGAACAAGATTTATTAAGACAGAGAAATGAATCAATGTATCCAGTAATTAGACAGCTGTGATACATTGGTTGATGAGAACTCTGGTGGTGAAGATGAAGGCTGAGGTTTGGATAGAGCTCTGAGAGCACAGATTTAAACCACGCAGAGTGATTGTGCTTTATATCCAAATCAGCCAGACTAGCAGCGGAACACCCAGGAAAGCAGGCAGGTGAATGATTACAGATCCTGCTTATTGAATATGCGCATAAGGTTCACATATAACTAATTTAGATAATTATACAACATTTTCTTCGTTGGCGACATGTGTATTAACCCATAAGAGTCCTGACTCATTTTTACTGTCAGAAAAACAATGGGAGTCAGTGTTAAAACTTTAACAGGAACTTTCCTCAGCGTGTAAAGGAGTGGATTCTAATGGGTTAATGATGAATCCATGTGTACATATAGCATTATTTATTTATTCTTTTAAATTAACTTATAATCTGCCAGAGAGTACAATGAATTCAAAGAAGTCCCTGATTCATATGCTGCTGACTAGCTAACAATTAACCTGTAAGCTGGTGGGCCAGAGTGATTAGATGCCTCTAGTGTGAATCATTTGTTTTGAGGACAGTTGTATTCAAACCCCATCATCTTCTATTCTGAAACAGCACTCTGAACAGAATATCCAGCATGTGGAAAACTGGTTTGTGTGCCCTCAAGCCAAGCACACTAGAACCGCAGGACAGAACGTGGAGAGAGATCATTGTTACCCGAGTTAAGAGTCCATCCAAGGGTTTGGAAATTCACTAAAGAGGCAGGTGAACATGTTCAGTACTGCATATATCATAACATACTTGAACCTTATAACATTTACAGAGGGGTGTCATTAAGTGTTTCTATTACAAAAAAATAAAAATAATACTACAGGGGTAGGCAATGAATTTTCCCCAAGGAGCCATATGACAAACTGGGCCTTTTGTCAAGACCTGCAACAATAAGCGATGAAATTAACATTGAGCAGAATATAGTTCAGTTTATTGGTGTGTCCCTTTACAAGAGGCTTGTTTGTTCTGGGGGTAAATATTAGAAAAGGGTATATGCTTTATCTATGATGTGAGAGTTTCACTTATTCCAAGATGCCACCTTGAGCTCCACTTTACTACAACTCCAAGGCAGCATTTTATGGACACATTCAAAGTAGAGCAACTGTGAACAACTTAAAAACAATGCTAAAATTTAAAGGGAAAAAACAAAAAAAAAAAAAAAATTTAAAATTTTAAACAAGATATCATTTTTGGAAGGTGGATTTTTTGCCTTTGAGAGACAGGTAAGTTGAGGAGAGCAGTTTACCATTTGGGAAGACCTAATGTAAACTGCCTCAGGGCAGATTTGACCCCAGGTCACTTGCTCAACCCCTTGAGCTACAGTACACCAGGACGCAAAACCATATTTTTGACTGCCATTTGTCTGAGTTTGGTCTAACACATAGCAACACTGGGGTCATAATGTGATTGTTTACATTGCACATTACTTAATCACTCCCAGCACGAATAGGTATAGGTAGACATGAAGGCTTAACCACTATCTGTCAAGTGTAGGTTGTGTGCAGGCAGGGTAGGACCCAAAGTGCAGATACTCAGAGGCAAAAGTGCACTCAGAAACAGCTTTAATGCTGACTTGAAAAAAATAACAATACTGAAAATAAACTTACACAGGAAGGCCGACTGAACACACAGCACGGGATGATGGAGATCACAACACAGACAAAGGAAAACACAGGGCTTAAGTACACAGAGGGAGCAATCAGGGAATGGGAGACAGGAGGGAAACACAGCTGGGACAAATCAGGGGTAATGAGGCAAGGGAAGCAAAACCAGACACATTAACATAGGACACGCACTTTCAAAGTAAAACAGGAAACACAGACTGGACTACAGACAGACTCCCAAGCAGACACTCGACAGAGGGAAGAGAGAAGTGGGACCAGGGCAGACACATAACAGAGGGAGTATGGAAACCCGAACATAAGAAGAAGAAGAAGAACCGGGGAAAATAGAAATGCAAAACAGAAACCAAAAACCTTCACAGTAATAAACTAAGATGAGAATACAAATAAAGGTTCAAAAATGAAAACACTGGGTCAGCGACACAGGTACCCTAACACTATCAAGCCTAAGTGTTCATCACTACTATAACATCATGCTTCCCTTTTCCCTCAGAGGTTTGTGTGTTTGTGTGTCTTTACATCTTCACAATGTCATATCAGCTGTTGTGTTTAGTCTTGGGTACAGAATGTGACATTACCATCACGTGCAATAAAAATATGTTACACCCAAAATTGTCATCTCACTAGTGATTGGAGGACCACAGGAAAACAATCAGAGATGAGAAAATAGCTGATATGAATTAAGGCTCTTTTTGGTACAATCTTGGTATACCACATTCAAGCCACCAACAGAACCAGACTGAGAAATGAAGGATTCCCAAAACTGCAGTTCCTCTAGTGGCCATTTGAGGTTGGCTCCAAAAACTCAGGCACTCCCCAATGACTCCCATGTTAAAATGCCCAACTGAAAGCTGTGTTTACTGACTGGTACTAAGAAACTGTTACTTCTGTAGTAGTTAGTACTTACTTTTCTTTTTTCTTTTTTTTTTAACTTAGTTATAAGACTCCATACACGAGTGTATAGTAGGTTATTTTATTTTATTTTTATAAGACATTCCATTTAGTTTCTGGTAAGGCTTAAACTTGGAAAGGTGGGTGCTTGTTTAATAGGTGTGCTGACATAATGAGCTAATCACCTGCTAGGCATCACCTTCACTAATGTGAGTCAGTGAACTGGTCCTCTCCAATATATAGATGCTGTTGGTGCCCACTGGAGCTTTTGTAGTAGATTTACTTGAAAAATAATAGGGCGTGTTGTGTAGAGCCTGCACAGTTTGCCTGAACTGTGGCTAGATTCACATTTTAATGACAACATAATACATAGTGATGTTTTCTGTGAGTCTAAAGTAGCGTCGAGTTTTTAGTTGTTGATTTAGTATGAAGTAGTACACAAGTCTCTCATTAAGGCTGTAGTTAAGATTCCTGTTATGAAGAAATACCCCTTAAAATACTATTCTTCCTCCTCCTTCTCTGTTCCTTGTTTTCCACTCATTGTAAATATTTTACCAACACTACCTTATCCCTACTAAAATAAAAGATAAATAATAATGAGAGGCGGCGTAAGGTTATATTATTTCTGATCCAGTATTGCTATAATGGATTGAAATATTAAGGTCTATTTTGATCTTAGAGGATATGAGCATGATTGCTGGAAGATCATGCAAGTTGTTAATTTATGAAATGAAGTGAGTTGTTAACATTCTTGCCAAACTTCCAGTTAAAACGTTGTGAATGAGCTGTTATTGTGCAATGAGTCATTCCATTAATGACTGCTTTTACAACAAATGTTTGCTAATTACAGAGTGGCAGGGCTGGACTGGTAATCTTGCATGCAGGCTTTCCGGGTGGGGTGACGCACTTTTGGGCCGATGGGTCAGCCTGAAGGGTCGCTGTGCAACAGCTGTACAAGCACTGACAGCAGCCCATTCATTCATTTTCATTACCGACACTAGATTACCCAATCAAATCTCTTAATGCAACAGGCCCCTCCTCTACCTTCGCTGTGCACTCATGCAGCTTGTAGAAAATGTTTAGAGTGGAAGAAGTGGTGAAGAAAAAGTATCTCATGAGAAAACAAAAAGAAAAAGAAACTAAACAAAAAATAGGTCAAGCAAAATGTGTCAAATTAACTGTCATTTTAGCTGTCAGGGCTGCTAATATACCATGAACCATAAAATGAACCAGCAACAACAAGTAACCTCACATTCACACGAGGCTGCTGCTGCCAGCACCAGCTGTGGAGAAGTGAGGAAGAGACGAAGAAGGTGAAACTAACGCAGTAATAGAATAGATGGAGGGAGAGAGAGATTCAACGATTCTGGTCAAATGAATGGCTACTTTGTCTGTGAGACATTGCTAATAGCTAAATAACTTTTTAACACAATCCCTTAATTTTAGGGGCTCAAAAGTAATTGGACAAATTAATAACTGAAAATAAAATGCTTAAAATAAAATTATTCTCTTAAACAGAATACACTCAACAGCCACTTTTTAAAGTATACCTGCTCTTTAACACAAATATATTATCTGCCAAATTACTGCTGATCTGCTGGAATATGCCACACAAATATTTTCCCGGACCGGCCTTTAAGGTGTCGCGGATAAATACAACAAAATAAAACTAGTACCGGTACCGAAAAAAAGAAGATTTATTCATAACACACGTGAAAAGACCCAGGAAAACCGAGCTAACGATAAAAACGATAACAGAATAATGCTGAAAACCGATAAAAACCCTGAAAACCATACATTTCATACCTGAGGCTCAACTCTCGCAGCCCGGTACCAAACGACTCACGGACTGGTACCGGTCCGAGGCCCGGGGGTTGGGGACCGCTGGTGTATGTGGTGCAGCTCATATAACTGTCAGCTGTTCATACTGATACATCTTTTCTGTCATTTGTTAACATTGAACTACCTATAAATCATAAGTCTAAATAATTTAATCACTACTAAATATGATTTGAGCATTGTTTAAAACTACACAGTCACTAAAGACTTAGACAATCACTAAAAGAAAAGGGACAACTTTCAACATTTTGCCACCAGTCAGATACATAATAACTCACATAATTATCAATAACAGGGGCTTTTAATTGTAACCATTGATATGACTGAAAAGGTAAGGCAATATTTTACCTTTAAAGAAAGAAACAGCCACAACCATCATCCACAGTGACTAATATTATGCCTTTTGTGTAAATCGTGGTTCTTGGGACATGGCATGTAAATATCCAGAAAGAGTACCCCCTCTTTGCCATCTTTATGGCCAACCTTCGCCCCCCAGTTAATGGCGTTTGTATGGTAAAGATGCACCAAATAGGAAAAAAAAAACCTTGCCAATTCTAAAAGTGTCTGGTGACCATTAAAACATAATGTAATGTGTATATGAGTGTGCAATACGTTGCATTTACGTGCATCAAAATGGCATATGTTTATGGGCTGGCCTGAGTCACACAATTTCTATATACACTACAAATACACAGAAAGAGATTATTTTTTAGTCAGAGTAAAAATATTAGTCAGTTACTATGTACATGTTACCAGTTTCATGAAGATTGAACCACTCATCTAGGAGGAGTGCAGGAACAAACATACAGATATAGACTATTGGTCAAAAGTTTCAGAACAGCCCAAGTTTTCCAGTTATTTATTGCAGTTCAAGTAATTCAAGTCCAATGAATAGCCTGAAATAGTACAAAGGTGAGTGGTGAATTTCCAAGGGTTAAAAATGTAAGGTTACCCAAAACTGAAAAATAATGTAGCTACATTTCAGAATTATACAAAAAAGCCTTTTTCAGGGGACACAAAATGGGTTAACAATTTAAAGCTGTTCTGCAGCAATGAAGGTTGATCAAGCCTTGAAAGCTGTGCTACTAATTCCTATGTTCCAATTTTTCTGGATTACTTACAACCCCTTCTGTCTGCATAAAAGCAGTGTTGGACACACTGTGGTACCATACCCTCATGAGCATCAGTTGAACAGTACTGTACTGTAGAAAGTAGTGTGTTGCTACAAAAATGGTGAGAAAAAGGCAATTAACAATGGAAGAGAGACAGACCATACCGATCATACCACTTAAAAAGTACAGTTTCCTTCACCATCAAAAGGCACTCTGGGGGCAAACTCAGGAAGAGGTCTGGTAGACACAAAGCCACAACTGAATCAGAGGACAAATTTCGGAGGGTTAACAGCTTGCATGATAGGCGGCTCACAGGTCAACAGTTTCAAATACAGCTTAATAGTGGTCATAGTAAGCAAGTCTCAGTTTCAACTGTGAAGAATAGACTTCGAGGTGCAGGTTTGACAGGACAAGTTGCAGCAAGAAAGCCATTGCAAAGATGTCAGAATAAGACAAAGAGGCTTGCCTGGGCCATGAAACACCGCCACTGGACGACTCAAGACTGGAAAAAGTTATTATGGACTGACAAATCCTTGGAGAAAATTACTGCTGTATGGATCCTACAATAAAGTCACAATACAGTGTTATTGTATCTTGGAGGAGCTGGTCAAATGTGAATGAGTTTCACAGATTCACTAAACTGTTTTACAAATACAAAACTATGCAAGCAAGTTCATTCCACCATAGTAATTTTGTAATGAGACACAACTTACAATATTAAGAGTGCCTTATCCTCCCTCTGACACAGACATGCTCAACTCACTGTGTAGTGAGAGGTGGGAAACTACACTGGAGGAAACACAATACAGTTAAGGAGTGTTGAGTTTTTATTTTTATTTTGTGAAAGTTTTTTCACAGAGTGACAGGATTGCTCATAATTTGATTTTCTTGTATGTTTACATTTAGACTCTCTTCTTGATGGGAAAGAAGCAGATTATCTGTCAACTCGCTTGGACCTACAACTCATGTTTGTTGACTTAGAAACAATCCTTATATAGAGTCAATGAAAGCAAGTGTTGCTGTCTTGATGCCAAGAACATGTTCTCTCTGAGGATATGGGAACTGTTGCGGTATAAGTGTCATAACAGATAAATGGCTGCCAAGATTAAAGAATTTTTACTTGATGATGTGAGACTGTATACAAATTACATCAGTCTCAGATTGGGCTGGCTTAGTGGTTTGACTTCTCTGGAATAAAGGTCTTTTTTCTTGGAAGAACTTGTCTGTTGCAAAAGAACATCTCAGGAGTGGAAGTCAGCGACACCATGAAATGCTCCTTTCAATCAAGATGAAAGAGCTGCTGCCATCCCAGCAGATTGTCTGGCATGAAAACCTCGATGCCTACTATCCCACTAAGAGACCGTTAACCAACAGATACACGTTGCTTTTATTTAATTTCTTTCCCCTTATGTGACAGGACAAGCACTGCTTCCACAGTAAACATTAGGGCCTCAGTCACACAGGCAGAGAGACCAGTAAGTGACCCCCACAATCTCCGATAAGGAAAAACGCGTATTCCCTATTGGCGTTGGTGATGGGTTATTAGCGGTTCTTGGCTGTCTACAAGTGAAATCACTGACAAAGAGCTCCTTATGATTGCTTTGGTCACTGGCAGATTGCTCCAGTGTCTTTTCATTTGAATCAAAAATACCAGCTTTTCTGTAAACACTGGCTAACTCCCTGGTGAGCAATGGGTGTTTGATTTGCAGTGGGGTTGGTCATCATCTGTGCTTGCCTTTCTGTAAAAGCCACTGCACACCACCACTACTTTTCTATTTTCTCATTGTCATTGTTGCTGTTACTACATAAGTAGTACGTAAGTATTACTACACAGAGAGATAGAAGGCAAGAGACAAATGATGCAACTAATTACGAACACTGGATAATGGTGAGATTTGGGTGCATGTGGAACACTTATAGTACAAACGTGACCGATGAAAAGGACTAAGCCAATGGCCATACTGGAATATTTATTCATAGTTAGATATATTCATTGAAAGCAGGCATGTTTGAGAAATGGAAAGGCAAATTTGTATTCCTGAGTCTAATCTGGCTTTACACGTGTCGAGTAACAGACACTCTCTCATGCATAAAAACAATTGCAAGAGAGTGGCAACTTTCTCTCATGATATAATTTCACATTCATAATATTTCTTGTGGTATGGTAATACAGACCGAATAGAAATGTGAGACAAGCCTCCTTCGACTCCCTCCATCCCTCCTTCAACATTTCAGTTGACTAGCATTAATTTAATGCTTCGTCTGTCTAATATTGTAATCCTATAAAATTTTCTGCTATTGTAATTTTGCCCATCATCACATTTGACCCACGAGTCTATATTTCCACAGACTTCATTCTCTCTTTTTCATTTGTACATCTGCAAACTTTGATTCAGTACAGGCTTGTCAGTGTGTGTGTGTGTGTGTGTGTGTGTGTGTGTGTGTGAACGCATATCCCACTGCATTTGTAGGGTGGCGCAAGAAAGTTGAGGTTTAGTTAGTGTGTTGTGAATGATGCCTGACTCAATCCCAAGAGACTTAAAGGGTGCAGTCTTCGGTGCACAGCTGAACAGAAAGAAAGGTGCACACATAAACATACAACTCTTTCTCTGGCAGCACTTCCCGTCCCCTGGGGAGGGGCTACATGAAAATAAGTGAGCATGAGTGTTTGTGTTTCCAAGTGTGGATGGGAGGTTAAAGCTGAAATGAAGATATACAGACAGAAACCACGCCAGAACACAAAATGAAAAGTAGTTCAAGGTACAGTGGCAAATTACTGTATCAGAGGCAGACACTCCTGGTTTTCCAGGTGGATGAATTAACTGGAATCTGTCTCTTTTATATGGAAAATAGGTGGCAAATTACCACCTGAGATGAGCTTTGAGCCAGCGAACCAGGATGCAGCCTTGCCGACTTTTAATATGCATTAGATAACCTGATTTTGACATTTTATTAATGGAGAAACTGTCAGCACAGGGATACAGAATTCTTTATTTAATTACTGTTACATTACTATGAAAATTGTGTATTAAATGTAAAAAAATGACACAATAATTAAATTTTGTTGATAGCAGCATATTAATGTATGTCAAAGAGAAAGACGATGTTATTGTGGCCTGTGTATATTATGCTAGTGGGTTTAAATGTAGATGTGCTATCCTTGGGGGAGAATTGATTGCAAGACATTGATATTCCTTTTGCAAATGTAGAGTCACACAACTAAGGAAACATAGACTTGTCATTAAATCAATACTGATGAGTCAATGAACAAGTGTTAAATAGCTTCAAAAATGTTCGTTTTAGCCATTTTTAATGAGGAACACATAAAAATAATAATAATACATTTCCTAATGAAGATCATTATACAATAACTCAAAAATCAAAGACAAAAAACAGTGAAGAAGCAGAGAGAGTGCTTTTGAAGAATTAGCATTGCTCAGGTAACACCAAGCAAGGACAAATGGAAACTGACATTTAAAAAGCTGTTTTGCTCAGACATTTATTGCAAAGGAGAAAGTAAATGTAAAGACTTAAAAGTAAGAGTGTCAGAAAAGACAAACATCTATGCAGGATGATTCAGAACAGGAGTTTCCAGCTGTGAGTCTAAAAAACTATAATGTGTGCAGCATAGAGCCAGAAAAAATACATTTCCCATATCCTTATTACCTCGTTTTATCAAATACAACCCAACAATTGACAATTAGACTGACATCAGAGCATGCTCAGTTTCTCAGTCATTTTCACTATTCTGATATTGAAAGACTTAGAAGCTTGATGTTACACACTAAAGCGGGACTCTATTGATCAGCGGGTGCTGTGACTAGCTAGCTAGCAACATGCAGTAGGGTTGTGGCGCTGGACCATGATGTTGGAGATCAGTGATAAAAGTCAAAGTGAGCAGTTATAGCTCGCCAGTCAAGGTAATTTTCTGACCATTGCATTAAATGAATATTATTCTTAAGAGATTAGTATTAAAATAATTCTGTCTCATTGTAGTTGTCTCATGTCCACGTACCTGACACCTGTAACACGTGTCTAAGTGTGCGGACGTGCAAGTTGCTGCCAAGACTTCTGCGAGCTTTGAAATTAAATTGTGTATGGAGCTTTTCTGATCGATCATCAGATAAGGGAACACAGAGGGCGATATTTCTTACAACTTAATGTGACTGTGCATTTGCAGATACGTTCGTTTAAATCACCCCCTTAACTTCTTTTTCCATGTGGTGTTTTTTGTCACAGAAAAACCTTGTAGTGTATGGTGGAGGGCAAACTGCCCTATTAAAATTCTGAAAAGTATGAAAGCACCTGTGATACAGCTACAGCTCCTGCACTCCTACAGCTTTTTACTAAAAAAGTTGGCGGTAGCATGGAGATTTTATTTAAAATGTTAACAAAATCTTAAAATGTTGATAGGGCAAAGAAATGTTAGGGTAGTTAAGTAGCCTGTTAAGTTTAGTTACATTATGTTAGCTAAACATTTATATAATGGAAAAAAAGCTGATTTTACAGTGGCAACGCCAACTTTGTTAAACAGGCCGGTGAAATGTTTTAGGAAAACATAAAAATAATAATACTGTGGATGTTGTTGGATGTAGAATTTGTTGAGCAGACCTAGAGGTCATGACACTCGCGCCTCACATTAGCATAATGTTAGCTTACAATCAGCTGCAGTTGTTTTTCAGAGCTCCAGACAGCTGACAACAATGACATCAGTAATCCACGATGAACACGTCCAAAACGGATCTGAGCCGGATGAGCTGGTACGAGAATGAATACGTGATGCCAAGTATTGGCTTGGGCATCCCTAATAGTTTGTGTATAAAATTACATTGGTGATGTGATAAGCATACATTACATTACATATACATTACAGATTAAGTACCTGTCTTTTAAAACAAGAGCCTAAGAACAGAACAGGTTTTGTTTGCTGGAATCATTACTTCTCTTTAGAGCCTGCTGAGCAGTTGAGTATTTTTCCAAATGAAATTTAACTATAAGTGACAGAGAACAAAATCCACAGCCCTCATTTTGTACAAAAAATGTATTTTATAGCTCAGTTAAAGCTAATATAATTTATGACTAAAATAAACAAGTGAATATCTTCTAGTGCCTTTTAAGTAGAAAATTTTGCCTCAAGATCAACTTTGTAATACATGGTTATGCAATTTGAGGGCAGTGAAGATTTTTCCCTTTTAAAACATTATGTAACACTGAGTGGATAAGTATTCTGCGGTATGAATTTACTTTGCAGGCTGTTTTGTGTGGACATATAAGTAAACTAGAAAGGGCAAAGAATCACATTTATTCATCCGCAGGCTATTAAGTTGTAGTCCAAATTTAATTTGTTCGGCCGTAGTTTACCACCTCCACTTTTCCATCAGCCACCCTGTGACATTTTAACTAAGAGCTTATCTGCTTATCCTTCATGACATTTGGTAGTGACCAGAGGTAATTCTTTAAAATTAATTTTGTGTGAGGCCAGGGTCTCAGATGTCTATATTTATGAGCAGAAACGGCACTTGAGATTGAAGGATGGTTTTATAGTGTGTCACCTGTGGTAAGATGTACTGCTTTGAGCCTAGATGACAGGCTTTCTGGAAATTCAGAATATTTTTCTTTTTGGTATTAACTTTAACATCCCCACAACACTGATGATATTTGTTGGAAAACCCTTTTCGTGACAGAGAAGCAACTGATTGAGTTTGTGGATAAAGTAATTGCTTACCACTCTGCTTATGGAATTAAGATTTTTCTTTTTTCTTGTACCCATAATAACTGTCTGCTCCTGCACTACTGGTCCACCTATTTTTTAATAGAATATAACCTAATGCTGGAATCTGAATTCAAGTTCACAGGGAAATAAGATGCATCTGAAATTAACTTGTGTATGCCTCTTTTGTGCACCTGACATGTGAATTTTCTCCACCACTTGTTTAAAATGACAGGTTGTACAGAATAACATTACAGCAGGAAGAAAAGCGCAGGATCATAGCCCTTGAAAATTTCAAGACTATCGACGGCACCCAACATGGTCAGAATTGTGCACTGATGCTTCTGTAACCCCAGAAACAGTGAGCACTGAAGTACACTTCTTTATCACGGCAGCAGGGTGAGCAGTCAAACCACAGGTGGCACGAAAGCCAAGATTTTCAAGCGTTTTGAAGTTGCACGCCAAGAGAAAGAAGGACTGACGGCGGAACTGCAAAACCTGATTTGATTAAATAAAATCTCTGGCCTTGGATTGGATTGCAATTTCCTAACTTCATTCTAAGTGAAAAGTTAGAGCAACATATACTCCATTGCTTTACTTCTGCTACTCCTTCTGTAATTAAAAATCCTTAATTTGATCTGTTCAGCCTGACACACGCTAACATGACCCACAGACACAGTGCGCGCGCACACACACACACACACACACACACGCACACACACACACACACACACAGCTTTCATCACATGATTAGTTTCACAGCTGGCAAAAGCAAATTGGCAGCCCAAATTCAAGTAAGATTATAATGTTGAGGCTGAGGAGAGATCATCCTTCAGATGTTATTTGCTCACTTGTCCTGAGATCACAGAAGAGAAAAGATAAGAGAATGTGTTACAAAGTTGTTTTGCCCCATCTGCAGAAAAGTTATTCCTTAGAGCCAGTAGTTGTCGTTAAATATTCTTGTGTGCATTCAGTTGTAACAACAAATGTGATTAGGATTCAGGTGCTTCTCTCTCAGCTCCTTACACACACACACACACACACACACACACACAAACACAATCCCACTCTACCATGCAGTCAGCCCTCGCTCTCCTCTTGTTTTCAATTCACATGGGAAGAGAGTCGGTGGCAGTAGAAGAGGCTTCATTAATGCTTTGGGTTGATGACACTCCCTGATATCAATAATCAATCACGAAACCTCATGCTACGATCTAGTCTGTTAAGCCCTCGTACAAATCAATACAATGATGAAGCAGCTCTCCTGTGGGCACACCTTGCTGCTTAGTCTGCTCTGTGGAGACTTTCTTCAGCTGGACATAAATCCCACTGTACTGGACACTCCTCAGCGGGGCATTTTATTTTAGCTGCTGCTGCAGCATGCAGCTGAAGAATGCAGCATCCCTACAACATCTTTGGTATGACGAACAATGTCTCGCTAGGAATGAAACCTCAGATAAAGAATAAACAGGCGATACTGTGTTGCTGCCCCACAGTTCACACAGCTAAATCACAGCACATTTCCGCATTTGCACTTATTCAAAGTCTGTTCAGGTTCTATGGTTCAAACAGCAAGTTTATGCTCCTTTGAGAGGTGGGGGATCAATCCAAATATCGATAGTATCGATACCAACGCTGATATTGGTATCAGATTAACGCCAGTGCAATAAGATCGATACTTTGTTTCTGTCCTCCAAGTTCAGTATGTAGTCTGCTGAATTGTTTCAAATTATTTTTGTGGAAATGAAAAAAATATATACCTCAAACACACAGTATGAAAAATGTTTTTTTGTTGTTGTTGTTGTTGACTGCCATGTCAATTTGGATTCCAACTCTCCAGAGATACATGAAAATCTGAAAGGTGTTTTATTGTGTTAACCTATTATCTTCCACATCCTGTCTTCCTTCTCTCTGCCCAACCAGTCACAGCAGATGGCCCCGCCCCTCCCTGAGCCTGGTTCTGCCGGAGGTTTCTTCCTGTTAAAAGGCAGTTTTTCCTTCCCACTGTCGCTAAAGTGCTTGCTCATGGGGGTCATATGATTGTTGGGTTTTTCTCTGTGTGTATTATTGAAGGGTGTACCTTACAATATAAAGCGCCTTGAGGCGACTGTTGTTGTGATTTATTGCTGTATAAATAAAATTGAATTAAATTGAATTAAAATGTGTTCAGAATTTTCAAATTGATTATGATTCGTGACATAATGCTCTCCCATACATAAGTATCAGGAGTGGTATTAGTATTGGCAATTACTTAGTATCAGGTTGTTACCAAAATTTACAGTATTGCACACCACTAGCTCCTATGACCACCTTGCAAATATTAGAAAGCAAGCTAGAAGTGTATTGGTCCTACAAATGTTTTGGAAGCATTGAGATTAGGATACTAATAGCAGCACCAGTGTTTGACATTGACATGACATTTGCATCTGATTGCTAAATGAGGGCCTAAAGTTGATGTAACATATCTGTACCCCATGCATCACCATATAGTTTGTCGACTGTTGTTTTTAAAGCTTCAGTTGGCCAACCTTGGCACTGCATGCACATATGGCTTCAACTTTGCTACAGCAATCTAGCCATCCATACCCTGCTTCATCATCGATTTTACTTTCACTGTCAGTCATAGTTTATATATAGCTCAAGTGAGCAGTAGGGTCATTTTCTTATAGACCTCTATATTATCAGATTTCTGAAAACATGGAGAAAAATTCAGGTTTAAAACACTTACACATTAGCTTCTCTTTTTATGACCTGGAGGTTCTCTCCAGCTATACAGTCCATGTGCTAAATAATGCATGATATGTGTGTTTGCATGTTTGTACAGTTGCTCACAGCACGGACACTTACATACTGTATGCATGCAAGTGTATGTACCTTAGGGGAAGAGGGAGTTACACAAGGTCATACACAGTGGTCCAACTGTGTGATTTGACTGAAGTATACACATATCAGGTTTGACATTGATGTTTAGCAGGCAGCAATACTGCATGTGTGTGTGTGTGTGTGTGTGTGTGTGTGTGTGTGTGTGTGTGTGTGTGTGTGTGTGTGGAGAGAGAGAAACTGTAAAAGTTTGCATTCAAACCAAATGACCACAAGGATAAAACAAGTGCACACAGTCTAAATTATAAAGGGTCGGAGGATTCTGATTCTGTATCTAATGTATGAATCTCCATTTATTCCATCCAGTTCTATGTTAAAAGCTGGGAGCTCATCACTGAATCTAAAGCCCACCCGAGCTTTGCACTGTTGCCATAGCAGCAATTCTGAGCTCTTCAGCTCTTTAGCTCAGTGACAGAAGTTGTGAGCTGATTTAAACAGTGGGAAATGAAAGTCATTCTTGTTATTGAGATTATATTTTAATGTTATCACATTCTAGAGCATGAAATGCTTAACAAGGGACCTTTTTCACAGCACACACACATATAACCTTAAATTTTTGACAGTGTTATATGATACAATAAAGTCATGAAATACACACAGATATATTTGTACATCTGTGTTTTTCTCTTTCTGATCTGTTAAATGAAAATGGCTGTGGTAAAAAACTTTTCTTGACAACCTTAGAACTTTCAGTACTCAGTATATCTTTAACCTTTTGCAAGCATCTGTCCGCACGCAATATTGTGCTGTACTGCATGCGTTGTTTGCTACACTCCACCAGGTGCAGTGTCATTTTTTAATTAGTTGTGATACACAAAAGTACAAATGAAAACTGGTCAGTATGATTTGGAGCCAAAAACACTCTGCCCATGAAAACAGAAAAACAAATTGTACCTAATTTATATTTTCCTATCTCCCCTTCAAGGTTGTCCACTCGTGCACCCCTTGGCCACCTTCAGCACTCCCACTCCCTGCAAAATCTAATTTTGACAACTCGCAAGTGGATATCTCTCATTTTGTTATAAATTTCATGCTGAACAGAGTTGGATCGTCTTTCAGAGTCTAGCAGTATACACGCTTTGAGGTGGTGCATCAGGTAAAGAGTGCAACCATTTGCATACTTGACTGTTATAGTGACCAATACATAGAGCACGGGTGGCCAACTCCAGGCCTCGAGAGCTGTTGTCCTGCAGGTTTTAGATATCACCCAGGGTCAACACACCTTAATCAAATGATTAGTTCATTACCAGGCCTCTGGAGAACTTCAAGAAATGTTTAGGAGGTAATTTAGCCATTTAAATCAGTGGTGATGGATCAAGGACACATCTAAAACCTGCAGGACACCGGCTCTCGAAGCCTGGAGTTGGCCACCCCTGACATAGAGCATTCAGAAAAAGGGTATTTTTGGCTACATGAACATTATCTTGGCTTACCACCCACGTGACATCCCTAGATTTGGTGTTCTGCTAATTTCTCTTCGTTCACCAAATGAAATTTAAGTTGAAGGGTCACAGTTTTGGCACAGTGGAGGTGATTAAGCGTGCTCTGCAAATGGGAAATCCACAGGTCATAGAAAGATGTATTAGGGGACACTCTTGAAGGGGTTAGTGATTAAATTTATATTTCATCCATCCGTACATTTTCTTCCGCTTGTCCAATTCAGGGCAGTGGCAGGGGCTGGAGCCTATCACAGTTGTCATGAGGCAAGAGGCGGGGTACATCATACCTACACACAGAGGCAGGTAAGTATTCACAATCATAATCATACCTACTTCCAGTTTAGAGTCCTGAGTCATGCTAACATCCATGTGTTTGGACTGGATAGGCCTCACACAGGCACAGGTAGAACATGCAACCTCCCTGCTGTAACACAACAGTGCTAATCATCACACCACCGTGCACCCTCAAACTGAAGTAAGTTTTTGCTTTTTGCAGTTGAGCTCACACAGCTTTTTGATTGCACCTTGTGAAAGATGTCACTATGTAACATACCCAGTACTAAATACGCTGAAATCTAAACCATGGTATCATAAGTTCTCAAAAGAAAAGGTTTTCCTTTCAAGAATTCTGCCTTATAAACCTCTATCTCTCAGCAGGGAGATTAACTGTATCCTTGTGAGCTTTTATAACCTTACAGGGTGCAGCTGTTATGGTCGTCACATTGGACGTGTCGCTCAGAGACAGACATCACAGTCCCGCCACCTTTTATACCAGCGCTGAGGGTGCAGATACCTGCTTCAGTATTCTCCTAAATGATTGGTGTCACCAATTAAACAAAACCAAATAAGAACCAAGTTTTTTCTTTGTTTGTAGGTTTTGTTTTTCTTTCTCAGTTTTCTCCAGAAGAGCTCATCTTTTCAAGTTGTTGCACATCTCCCTCTGTATAATCTGGAAATCTCACAACTTTGGCACTGATACGTCGCTGAAATGGTGGTAAAAACCAACATGAGGTGGACAACCACCCAAACTGACATCAAAGCATTGCTGGTACCAATGGATGTGACATCACTATTGCTGTGAGATTGTTCGCGAGGGTGAGAATAGCGAGTATAATGGCCCATAAGGGGCACCAGTGCCATTTTCAGTGTCCTCCACACAAACTAAATCTACCATAGTACCTTCAGCTTGACTAAATTAGTAGCTATCACAGTATCCACCATCTGTTTCATTTTTGTTCATCTCTATTTTAAACAAAAATGTGAGCTGTGACTTTCAGGCAAGGTGCACTGTAGCTACGTCCTGAGACCGGAGGAGTAGTTAAAGACAAACAGTGCTCCTGCTTAATCATCTGCTCAGTGCTAATCGAGACTGCACTGACTTACAGTGTGGTCCAGTGTTCCCTTCTTTCCACTCCATCACACAAACTCAACACAATACAGTAGAGAAGTTGTAAAGACAGCTATCCCATTCCTCCATTAGATGAAACGGAGCCATTCATTTATTTATTTATCTGGGCACTCGCAGGAGGAAGGCCATGAGATACAGCAGAGGGAGCTTTTTAATCAGGCCCCAGCTCCCAACCAGCTGACTGATGTGCAGCGACGCGTGTTTGTTTATCCAGGGCGCAGCTGCCAGAGGGCAAGGTGATGAGGGAATTTCTCTCCCTCTCAGTAACTCGCTGCCTAAACATTGAGAACAGTTCTGTTAAAAAAAAAAAGGCAAGGAGGATCTTGAACTTTTCCTAACGAGATCTAAAAGCACTGGGTGTAATTAGAAGCTGTCTGGAATGAGGACAATTAAGTGCGGTTTTGGTGTCCCCCAGGGTTCTCTCAATGGGCCGAATTAGAAAACGAGTGCAAAAAGATTGATGAGTTCAATGTTTTCCAAATGAGCAGCCTTATACACATAATTACACCACGGAAATGAATGGATCATCACGATACAAACTCAGGCGAGGGTATGCTAATTGCTCATCAAATAGGAAGACTGCGGTGTCAGCTTCACAACTGCAGCATTCACTGTAAAAAGAAGAAGCTGGGAGGGGGTTCTGCTGCTCAGATTAATGTGATCCATCTTCCTTTTCCCGTGTTCATTATTCTATATTCACACCCTAACCCCAGTTATCTAGTCGTACAGAAGACACCAGTCAGATGCGCAAGGACGATGCAGTACTTCTTACAGCTCATGTGCCATTAAGCATAAGCACCACACCATACCATGTATGAATCTCCAGCCAACCATTCTTTATAAATACTTTATGGGGAAGAAAGTAGAACTTGAAGACAGAACGCGATTATCTATTCCATTTGCTTTGTTTGATACTGAAAGATGTCTGCCGACATTCTGATGCATCTCACTCCTGTTTGCATTCAGATTAACTTTTTGCTGTGGTGACACGATCAGACGGTGCAGAGCAGGACATTTTGTCACTGAATAGACACCAGTAAGTAATATTTAGTGGAGTAATCTTGCAGATAATGACATGAGTAATTTGAATAAATCCCCTCTCTATGATATGGGGTTATAATTATAATCAGAGGTTAGGACTGGAGAAGCAGCTGCTGTCATGCATGTTGATAGCAGCCCAACATGCACTTGCTTTAAAGCATGAGAACATTTTACCGCTTCTCATGCTGCTCAGATTTTTATATTCAAAGCCCACATGTATATTTATATCCTTTTTATTTGACTTTGTAGCTTGCACCCTGAAAGCCACTTACCGTCATCTCATGCACAGTTGTCACTTGACCCTGTGAAATTTGCACAAGAAATGGCATTTCATTTTCATGAACTGCCTTCTCTTTCCTCCCCCTTAACCTTTCTGCATTTGAATTTGGAACAAATCTTCTAAATAACCCATCGGTGCACTTATCGGGCTGCTGTACAGTCAGCCTTCAAATCAGGAACCTGGACATTATCACCCACTGCAGTCAACTAACTTTCACTGCCCATCAGACCTTTGATATCCTTAAACTAAACCTGAGGTTTCAGTGTTACAGGGCACATTTCAGTAATGGTGTACTTATTAAATCCCATGGATGGATGGCAAAATCCCCTTTTTTTAATCTTATATCTGTCCTGCGAGCCTTTCACCACCTTCATCCCGCACTGCATTAAATAACCTAACCTAAGGCTTACTGCACTGCCCCGCATCCTTCCCTCCTTCCTTTCACATCCCTCACATGAATAAGTGAATGTCCAGAAAGGATTGACTAGATCTCTTTAGATTCCTCTGGGAAGACCAAGCTTGCCTTTCAGGACACAGTCCATCTAAGGAGGCTTGGACTCACATGGCAGCAAGGTTGTAGGAAAAGTTCAAGCAGACCTGACTGCATATTAATTAGGGCATTTTTTTAATGGTTCAAGTGAGGTGCCAAAACAAAGATACATATCAGCTAGAGATATAAAAGAGTTGTGTTTAAATTTCTGGGGTGAAGTGGCGGAAGATGACTCTCGATGTTGCAGCAAAACACTTTCTAATGTGTTTACTATGCTGGTTGCAGCCAAGGGAGGATAACTGCAATGTAGATGGAGGTTCAATGTGCCAATAAAGAGAAAATAATAAAAAAAACAATATTCAAAAGGCTCAATAGTTCTCAGAGGGAATGCCTTGACATGTTTTGAAGCAGCTCACATCACAAAGGCAGCCGTTTCAAAGAGATCCATGAAAGGCAGGAGTAGAAAGACACATCTGTGAGCACAGACGTTAGGATGCCTCAAAACATTCACATTCCTCTAAATTAAGGTCACAGTCTGAATCAGTTATGTTATGGATCACTTGATGTGAATATGTAGATATTACTTTGAATGGGAGGCAGAACTGCCACATATAAGTATATTGACATAATGCAGCTGCAATCATGTCAGAAGCAAGGATGTATTCAAAGCTGGCATTACCGAGCAGTTGTTCACACGCTGCCAGAGGGGACTGAAAGCAACATGAGTGCAGAGCAAACATACACACAAGAGCCACAACATTAAAACCACCTGCACAGTATTGTGTAAGTCTCCCTTGTGTCCGTG
This sequence comes from Perissodus microlepis, assembly GCF_051167445.1. NCBI lineage: Eukaryota > Metazoa > Chordata > Actinopteri > Cichliformes > Cichlidae > Perissodus > Perissodus microlepis. The sequence goes on from NC_140475.1 coordinate 5,389,839, forward strand.
AAACAGCTCTGAGTCATCAAGGCATGAACTTTACAAGACCCCCGAATGTGTTTCATGGTAACGGGCTCCAAGATTTTAGTACCTTTAAGTCCTTTAAATTAAAAGATGGGTCCTCCACGGATTGGACTTAATTGTCCAGCACATCCCACAGATCCTCAATCAGTTTTTGAAGTGCGACAGGGCCTCTTTCTAGCTGAAAGAGAGCCCTGCCATCAGGGATTACCTCTGACATGAAAGAATGTACGTGGTCTGCAGTAATGTTCTGTTCTCTGCTAACCACTGCATTATGGTAGCACCTCTCAAGACCTGTCACTTTTGGAGATGCACTGACCCAGTCATCTAGCCATCACAATTTGGCCATTTTCAAAGTCACTCTAATCTTTCTTGACCATTTTTTCTGCTTCTGTCTCAATAACTTTGAGAACTGACTGTTCATTCACTGTCGAATACATCCTAAGCCATGACAGGTGCCTTTCTAATAACATTATATTATTCACATCAGCTGTCAGTGGTTTTAGTATAGTGCCTGGCCAGTGTGTGTCTCATGGAAGTTGTACAAATTTCTCACAAGAAGAGCAATGATGATTTGGTGTTTTACCCTAAGCACAAAAAAGCCGAGAAGCTCACTGGGATTGAGCCAGATGTAAGTTCAAAATCAAACCTATTGCAGATCAGTCAGAAATCCAACTCTGAATTCAGCCTGCATTTGAAACATGCAGCCTTTGACACATTCTTAGCAAGTTCCAAACCAGCACACAGACAAGGCAAAAAGGCTATTTGGACTGTTACTCAAAGAGATTTTGACCTGTAGGCCACCAGTGAGTCTGAAGGCTGAAAAATATACTCGCTGCAGTTTGATCCTCTGTTTGGCTGTCTGTCTCACACAGGTATGTGTGGGTGCCTTTCCAATACCACGCTGATAAAGACAGGCTGATTATAGTGTGCAGCTGTTTTGACAGATTCTAACAAATTAAAATGACATTGCCTTCTGGTCCCTGTTAAAATGAGTAAAAATTTTAAAAAGAGTGTTTTTAGCCAGCACAGACACAGAGAAGCCATACAGGAACCCGGCCACGTGACATGGTCTACGTGTGTAAATTTTGTGGGTGGTGGATCTCTGGGTCAGTTGTGACATTATGATCAAATGTCAACGGTTGACATTTTATTTTTATGTGTTTATGAATTTCTTGTGTAAAGTTATATAAATTGCAGAGCGAGGCAGAGGAGTCCAGCAGGAGGTAGAGAAGCGACGCAGGAAAAAACACGAACGCTCAGGCCCTAGGGTTCCTCTCTGGCTTTTCCCTGAGCTGCCACATTCACACAGTGGCTCTCAGATTATATTTAGATAAAACAAGAATGTCATTAATTAGCTGAAATGTGTTCTCTCTTGCTCCCTGTGTGTGTGTGTGAGAGAGAGAGAGAGAGAGAGACTGGTGAGGTTGGTGACGTGTAGCGCTTGTGCAGAAATGACAAAAGCAGTGGCGTGTAAGGTGTTAATAGGTTTTTAATAAGTATTAGCCAGTCAGGACCATGGACAGCGCCAGACAGAAATTCAGCCAAACTTGAAGCAACAGATTAATCCAGACCCTTATGAAGGAAACTGCAACCAAATTAAACACACCCAAGTGCTGGTGGCAGCACAATGGTATCACATCTATGTGTATTTATCCTTGTAAGACACGCAGCTTGTGCAGAAATCATTGTGCTCACAGTACCAACAAACAACAAAACGGGCTGGGACTAGTAGTTTGCACAAATGTACTCCAGCCTGTGACGACTAAGCTCCAGTATTAATCATATATGTGTTTGATGATCAAGCATGAGCTAAACAAAGCATGAGCTTTGTTTAGTGATGGCTTTTCTTCCTGACATTACGAGGGTATGAGCTGTAGACCAATGCTCTCTTTAACAAATATGTCCAGCGCAGATCTATTTACTTTCCCATAAATATGATGCACCTGCACTCTTTACTTGAGCAGAATGAAAGATCTAGTTGAAAATACAGCATATAAAGACAAAGAGGAACATAAACAATACACACGGAAACAAACAGGCAGAGGACGAAGCGTGTGTCACTTCCTAACCTCCATGCTCGGAAGGTTGCGCAGTTGTCGGGGTTAACCTACCAGCAGTCTCGAGGCAGCCCTTCAACTCAACGCCCGAATACTGGTGTCTGCCTCTGAGCTTATCAGGCTTTCCCAGATGGTGATTTGAGCGCATGGAGGGAGTGAGAGACACACGGAAAAGGGAAAGGGGAGTGGAGAAGAGTGGAGGTGAGTTTAGGAAGATGAAACAGACTCTACATTCGGGGTCAAAAATATGAGACTTTCATTATTTTTCCTTTTTTTCTGTTTATGGACTCTGTTATGTGGATACAAGGGGTGGAAATCTAATATCCATTAAAGAAAACAACAAGAACAAAAAATAGCTTTTTAGTTAACACCTCTGCAGAAGTGAAGGGCAAGATACTGTGCATTCACTGAGGCGTTATAATCAAATATTGTACCCTAGTCCATCAGTGGATTTATTATTTTCAGTCTGGTGCTCATTAGATTTGTGAATATATTTAAAAAAAAAAAAACATGCCCTATATCATGAACACTCAAAGGTGCCAGCAATTCTTCATCTTTCACCATCACTTTAGAACAAGTTTTTGCCCCCAAACATGCACTTAGCAGAATCCTTTGTTTACCACATGTAAAACATGTTTGGCCGTGTTTATGACAGCAAAACACAAAGTGCCATCGTGATGAGTTGGGTTCAAGTGTTGCGTTACCCAATGTGGTGCTAAAAGATGCATCCATGCAAGCTTGAGAGCTAATTGAGTGTAATGTCATTTTATCTGCTTCAGCAGGTTATTGACAGCAACATCCCAGAAGCCTGTTCATCCCTCTGTCAACTCGTCAGCATGGGAGACGCCATTATCATCTCATTACAGCTCACGCTGTCAAATAATCCTGACATTTCCTCCCTCTCTCTGAGCTGTGGGAGCTGCTGTGCTCGGCTGTATTGTAGCGGTAATAGTCGGATGTGGGGCGCGTGTGGGTGTGTGAGGGTGCGTGTGGGTGTGGGGGGTGGGCGTCTGGTAGTGGATCAGAATAAGAGGTAATAAAGACAGTTTTAATTTCCTGGAGCCACTCAACAGACAGCTCTTATCCATCTGCTCCTTCCCCCTCCAACAACCCTGCAGTCTTTAAATCTCGACATTCTTGCTCATCGACGAAAAGATGGTTTTAAAAAAAAAAGAAATGCAGCGGATTATTGAATCCACGCCAACAATTTGGAAACAGCCCTGGCAGTGTTGTTTGTGGAGTGCGTAGCTTTGAATGATGCCTAGTTATTACTGAAATAACCACTACACCATCAGGAAGGAAAAGGTCACAGGCAGACATGAGAAATGGGAGATATGCTGGAACAATGGAAAGAACTCAGACTGGGCTGTCTGGGATTAATCTTGTCTTCCTTGGAGTTACCTGGGGAATGAGTGAACAAGTTTAATCCAGGAAGCAGAAAAACAAAGGAAGAAAGATCTATTAATATATCTGCCGGCGCTCGGTTTGCCATTTTCCTCGTATGATTCGTCCGTCACATGCTCTTTTAAAGGTGTGCAGGGTCTGCAGACGACCTTCCTTGTGAACTGTTTTTTTTTAATCTGCTGTTTTCATGCGACCCATGACTGTGCCCCTTATTAATCTTTTGCGCAGGGAAAAAAAAGCACCCCTTTTAAACTGAGCATCGGGGTGCAGAGGGATATCACTGCAATCGATGCAGGGAGCTTCTGTACAGGAAGCAGCAGCTGGCCCCGGTGATGTGGGCGAAGGTGAGAATCTCTGTATGAATCCTGCAATTTATCCTATACAGACTACAGAGAGAAAGATCCAGATTTCCACTTCAGTAGTCATCAGTAGCTCCCAGGCTGTCTCCCACTGCTCTGCTTCATGATTGCAGCTGTCATAGGATGGTTAGGTGTTTGTCAGGTGAAACTGAAGCATCGCCAGATCATCAGTAGTAGGAAATTTGTGCGCTATGTGAAGAGATTTGTTTTGCTCAACAATGGCTGTTGGAACAAAAAGGATATTCATTCCTAATATTTATACCTCATTTCTGGTTTTCAGTGTTTCTGATTATAGGGTGCTATCCCGTCTATTGTAAATCCCATAAACAGACACAGGGTGTGCTTGATTTTAAAACAAGCTGAGCATGTTGTTAGCTTAGGTGGGCCACATTTGCAGTACATTAGCTGATAAATGCATTAGCTTAACTCACCTCTTTGCACTCTCTGTGTTTTTATGCTACTTTTGCATTTTTTTTTTTCACTTTTTACAGCCTGACATTTCATCACGTTAAAAGGGAGTTTTTCCTTCCCACTGTTGCCAAGTGCTTGCTAATAGGGAGTTGTACGGTGGCCCTGAGAGGCCAAACGGACTGCAACTTAAGAAAACACCAGCAATAAGAAAAACGCTGCAAAAGCACACAAAACACAACGGAAATAGGAAAAATGAAAAAAGAAAACAGAAATAGGAAAAATGAAACAGAAATAGGAAAAAAACAGATTTTCAAAAGCACATGGGAAGTGTTTCTGGGGAGACAATAACCTGACGGACCAGCTGCAGGAACCAAAATATATTAAGAATTACGCTGGGAGACACTTAAAAGAAGTGGAGGATCTATCAGTCTTGTGAGGAAAGAAAAGATGATAGGTAAGTGTGTTAGCCTAACTATTAGCCAAAAATCCATCATCAGTATTATATAAATCATGAGATTAAAACACACTTACCTAGCATGTTTTGGTTCCTGCAACTGGTCCGTCAGGTTACTGTCTCCCCAGAAACAATTCTCTTGTGCTGTTTTTTCCTATTTCCATGTTCGTTTTTTCTATTTGTTTTATTTTTTCCTGTTTCCTACTTCCGTTGTCGTTTTTCCTATTTCCGTTGTGTTTTGTGTGCTTTTGCAGCGTTTTTCTTATTGCTGGTGTTTTAAGTTGCAGTCCGTTTGGCCTCTCAGGGCCACCGTAGGGTTGTCTGATTTTTAGGATTTTCTTTCTATGATTGTAGGGTCTTTACCTTACCATATAGAGCACCTTGGGGTAACTGCTGTTGTGATTTTGGTTTGGTATAAATAAAACTGAATTGATTTGATTTGATAATAACTGAGTCTAACGCCAGCCGCACAAGCTCTTAATACCATTCTTTGCATTTTGTCTAACTGGCAGAAATTTATGATCACTGGTTGAGACAAGCTGTATCCAAGAATCAAGTCCTTCCTTACTTATTTGTTAAGCAGTTCTGAAAAGGCTGGATGTGTTATTGGATAATAGTGTGACCTTCAAGAAGGATATAAGCAAGGTCACCCAATCCTGCTACCACCAATATCTAAGCAATACCACAAGGAAAGAATCAGTACTGAGTTTTAGTTACACCCAGGCTATCATGCATGCTTTTATTTCCTCTCAGTTAAATTATTGTGATGGTCTTTTAACATGTATCAGTCAGAAAGCATTAAATAGACTTCAGATTGTGCAAGAATGCAGCTGCCAGAATTCTTACAAAAACCAAGAAACCTGGACATATTACACCAGCTTTTATGACTGTACACTGGCTGCCCCTCACTTTTAGAAGTGATTTTTAGATTTTACTTATTACTTTTAAAGCCCTTCATGGCTTGACTCCAGAATATATACTAAAACTGCTGTTCCTGTAAAACCGGTGTGCAGGTTCAGATCCTCGGGCAGAAACATGTTAATTGTTCCCACCTCACACTTAAAGACAAAAGGCGATCTAGTGGTTGCCATTAGGGCTCCTCGGTTGTGGAATGAGTTACCTGGGGAAGCCCAGTTCACCTTAAATCACTGCTAAAGACTCACTCATAACGTGAGGGTTTTTAAAAAACTTTGCTGTATAGATTTAATATTTTTTGACATTCTTTGCTAAATTCTGTCTTATTCTTTTAACTTCTAGATGCTCTGTTAATTTAAATTGTTTTTTTATTACTGCAGAATCACATTGTATCTTACACTTATTCTTACTCTGGCACTGAACTCATGTCCTGCATGGTCTAATTTTTTTTCATCATTTCCTCCTAGTTTTCTCTTTATTTCTGTGTTTCTGGAAAGCACTTTGTAACACTAGTTTTGACAATTGCTACACAAACAACTTCATTATTATTACGTATTTAATATTATTATTAATCACTATCTGGTGTGTTGACATTAATGCCTGCTCTGTGCTGTACAGAGGGGGCTTTGCTGCTGCTTAGCCTTAGGCTTTTCATGTATTCGAGTGGAAGGAGAGGGAAGGTCCCAGAACAGTGCAGTGCTGCCAAATATAAATTACTGTGTGGAAAAACAACAATCTTCTCATGACTAAAGTAGTAAAGCAAGTGGACCTCTCTGATCCTTTTGTTTGGATCCTTTGGCAACAATAACCACAAACAGGCTATTCCAGGTGCTGCAGATCAGACCATTCATCATCCAACCTTTATTATTTCCTCCCTCTGATTAGCCATATTCTTAGATTGTCTGGTGGTGTGATTGGCTCTCTTTAAATCACCCTGCAATATTGGATTAATGCCTGGGCTTTTCAATGAATCAGATTTTTAACTTTTTAAAGTATTTCTGTAGCACATTTACTCTGATTTTTAGGGTCACCCTAAAAATCAGTGCGTCCTTGAACCTTTACTGAGCTTCAGCTGGCGGATAGCCACCTTGACACTATCCTGAAAGGTACAGTGCTCAATTTGTGAAAACGTAATGAGAAGCTGTCTGTGCCCAAGCCTTCAAACACAGTGCTCCGTTTGCTACAGTATACTAAACTATTGGTCGAGCCATTTTTTTATATGACATGAGAGTGCCGAATTTCTACTCAGACATTACACTCTTTGATGAATCATTTCCCAAACCATTTAGTTTACAATAAGAGAGCGATGATGCATGCTTGACACCCGTCATGTTCATCTCAGGAGCAAATGCACGCATGATCGTAGAATCACTGGATTGTCTGCAGTTTGATTTGGATTGAACTGGAGCACTTCTATCATGAAAAAATTTAAAATAAGTTAATAATAGATTATTGTAGGCTCAGGTAAGAAGAGATAAGTACTGTATAGTTTTGCTGCTCTATCTCAGAGAGTGTGTGCAATCCATATTTCATAAATTCACAATGAATTGACTTGATATAAAAATCACGCATTTCATTAAAACTGAAACAGCTGACCTTCAAAGCAACTTGTTCGGATGTTTCATAATTCAGATGAGAGCTCGTCTTTGTTATATGTATTCGTTTCAGACACGGCTGAACTGAGAGATGCATTAATGCACTAACATAACAAGATATGGACACAAGCATTTGGTGGACTACAGTGGACTACAGTCCCATTGATCTACAGTCCCAAAAGGCCGTCGTTACAGTTAAAAAGCAAACAAACAAAGAAGCAATGCATATGCAAGAGAGAGAATCACACAGCTGAGTTAAATTTGGGGTTGGCTCTGGGATCCACTGATATTATGTGATCATGGTTGTATTCTCCATGATTCCGATGTCGCCAACCTTGCCATTTCCATCTTTCCCATTTGGGCTGCTTTACTGGGTTTAATGGCGAAAGCAAAATATTGTGATTATTTCAATGTGTCTGTTTACACACAAACACAGATTTTCTATTTCTCTTTCGGGAACACTGCAGCATTCAAAACATCACGTGTTCATGCTCTCCCGTTTATTTCAGCCCTGACACATCAATGACACATCAGAAAAGGGAAAAAAAAAACATAACGCCTTGTACCAAATGTGCGACAGCTTGCCATAAATCCACACAGCATAAATTGGACCGCTTTGTCTCCTCCTGTCATAAACACACAGACGATTCAGTTGACTCTGAGCCTGTGCAGAGTTGCTGTTGGGGTTTTTTTGGATGGGGGGTGTTTTTTGTACTGCTATTCAAATGTGCCACCACACCACTGCATTCTACAGATCTGCCAAACTGCTCGGAAAGCTCAGTTAGCCTGCTCTGTCCTATCAGGAATACCAAGTACACATTCAGATTACTCAGGGGACGTGGATACAGATGCCTCTGTGTTCAACCTCAGCACACAGACTGGAGGCAGAATGCCACCATATTACGAAAACAAAGCCTAATCATCTGACTGCGTTGCTCATCAGAGAAAACATGACTGCCCTTGTTAGCCGAAGTTCGCTTTAGCAGCGCTTGGCCTGCGCACGTATGTATGCATATGAATGCAGTTTGTGCATATACAGTATGGATCCACACATATGGCCACAGAGACATAGCCTAACACAGACATGCACATGCACACACACAGCGTGCAATCATTATTGTATTCCTGAGGCGAGAGAGAGGGCAGCGTGCCCTGGCTGTCGTACATGAGGGAACATGAGTGATATGGCTTTGTGCCTCCAGGCCTGGCTTGTCACTCTGCTAAATTGTTGTAATTTTCTTCCTCTGGACTGGCCCATGCTTGTGTAACCTTCTACATTTCACCTTGCTACTGTCCTCAGGTCAGAGAGGAACTAAAATCTGTACCCTAATATGTCTAATCTATGTGCTAATGTAAAATATTGAACTTTTTATTTCTTCGCACTGACTTTACCTATAAAAAAAAAATGCAGTACCGTATGCAAAGACTGCACCCAGCCTATCCTGCACAATTACATATTCACACAGATATGCATAATGGCCATACAGAGACTTGTAAAGAGTCTCTTCCATACGTCAATCCCCTGCTAATCTGACTAGAGGTGATGGAGTTGTCAGTTTCCCTAACCCAAATCTCTGATACCATCTTTCCCAGTTTTGCTTATCTGCCCTCGCTGCAAAAGACTTACCAGACTTAATCTGTCGTGGCTTATTCTAGGACAGTGGGAGCATTTAGACATTTCAAACAATCTGGAGGAAAATTTCATGGAAGAGACTGCAGGGGCATGAAGTTTTATAGCCACGTACTCAAACGTGACTCACCAAAAAAGTCCCATTAACGCCCACTAACTGTCAAAAAAAAAGGAAATGTACTGCAGATTTTTCTGTAGATTTCTACCTGGGTTCTGCTTTAGTGAGAAAAAAGCTCAAGTCTGTATGTTATTTTAGTTAGGCCTTTAATTTCATACAAACACACGCTTGTAAGTTTGCAAGATGTATCGGTGTGTGTGCCAGAGTGAGAGAGAGAGAGGGAGACTGTGTGTGTAAGTGTTCTTTGAGGACAAACTAAGAAAAGTAAGAGCAGGGAGACAGAATGATCTGAGGGAGAATAGCAATGAGTCCATATGTGTCCAGTCCTGTACTCAGCTGCTGAGTGCGGCTCTCAGGTTGCCATTTGCCCATTCCCCGCTCCAGAGAGAGGGGTGAGGAGCTAAAAGAGACTCCCTGCAGCAGATGGCAGAGTTATGCTCTGCAGAGGTAAGAAATAGCCCATTAGGCTGACCAAAAATTACAGCCTGCCTCCTCTTTAGTTCTCAGCCTTGAGTACACCTGACCAGATTGGGACTGTGCCTGGCATGATCATCGCTCTGTAATCACACTGTAGCTGCTGACAAAAACAGCTCTGTTGTTTATGTGCTTTAGCCATTTCATCCTTGCTGTAAAAATATCAAATCAATAAAGGAATACAAGACAATGAAGAGCAATACTTTTTGTCTAAAACTGTGTTCAGCTAAAATTCGGGGCTGGCTGTGGCTCAGCACTCATCATACAGACCATGATCAGTTTGTTATTGAAGCAACCAAATAAGAAAATGTGAGTTGTCAGGTCATCTGGAGAAGTGTGAACCTGTTAAAAAATATTAAATCGGCGCTGAAAGGTTAAACTTCCCTTATTCCCTTATTATTTTGACTGTTATACCTAAAGTAAGCCATGCCCAAGTGACATTTATAACCCTTAGATGCAAAAAACAAAATGTAAATTGCCCCGTTGTGCCTTGTAAAAATGAGCCAGCTGTTGCCTAAACTATCTAATCAGGTTGATAAGAGCAGCCGGTGCACACAAGAGAATATGTAATCATCTTGTTCTGCGGGATTTCTTGAAGAGCAGAGTGTTTTATGGGCCTCTTTTTAAATATGATTCTTGCAAATTACTGAAATAACATTTCTATTCATACTTCAGGCACTGCCATTGGAGAGTGGCACAAAAGGATGAGTGACTTTTTAATACCTTCCCATTCACTGAACTAGGTGAGACTGAATTAATGCGGCAGCTTTCCAAGCAGAAGATACAGCATTACAATGCGGGGGACTTGACAAGCACGGAAGGATTAGCTTGCCTTTACACTGGAATGAGACAAGTCAAGGAAACTGCTTCAGAGGGAATTAAACAGCCACATATGGTATATGTTCTGACATGGCTTTAGATAGTAGTATGGCGTGCACCTCTGACCCACACTGCACAGCCAGCAAAAAGAAAACGGCACATGAAACTTTTGATCTAATCGGTGCTGCTTATTTATTTATTTATTTATGTGAAAAGCCAAGGGGAAATATGGAGCATTTTTTCACTTGAATCAGAAGATTAAAAGCAAACTTTGGTCAGCTATAGCTTTCATGGTGTGATAAATTATATTCCCGCTCTGAATGTACAATGTCACCAAGGCACATAATGGCACATTCGAAATGTCACATAATGCCATACAACAGCTGCTCAAACTGATACTTTTTTTTATATAGTCATATGTTCACAACAGAAGCTGCAGCACACTGGATTACTGCACTCTGCAGATTTTCATGAATCATTAACTCTGGACATTTAGCCAAGTGAACATCTACACTGTGCTACACCGCTACACTGTGTGATCAGCAGTAATGTGCGTTACACTGCCACGTATCCCTGTGTTGTCTGTAATTACAGACGGGGGGGAAATGCTGATGATGTCATAACAGGGTGACCTGGGATCCCCCTTCATAGGCGACTGCACAGCATTTTTACTCCTTGTCCCGCATTGTGATTGGCTGTAGTTTGCAAAAGTACGAAAAGGGACAGCCAGCAGAAACGTAGAAATATGCAGCTGCAAAAGAGATGAGTCGATCTTCAAAATCAGGCACAGCAGCAGCAGAAAAAAAAAATAATTCAGCATTTATTGGAAAAAAGAATAAATATGTGTAAGAAGACAATTGCATAAGAGCAGGAAAACAAGCTTTAGCTTTGATCTATGCTTATTGTGTATACTTAGTGTTAGATTTGGTGTAATTACAATAAAATGAAATAAAATGTCTGTTGTTCACATGATCAGTGCCAGAGAGTTAGATATATTGCTCCCCTAGAAACATATTCTTTAGTGTTTGGGAATCAGTTCACCCTACAGTAAGTCATGACCCTCAGTTGCTACTATTTTAAATACAAATGTAAACATTTAATATTTTCTTTGGAAGAAAACAGTGTGCATATTCAGTACACAATGTTTTCTTCTGTTTTCTTCCAAAGAAAACATGATGGGTATTTTTAGGCCCTCATATTCATGTAATCCTTATTTGAACAAACTAATAAGGAAGTATTTAGCACTGTGGGCTCACAGCAAAAGGTGCCTGGCTGGGGCCTGTTGGGTGGCTGGGGCCTTTCTGCATGGCGTTTGTATGTTTTCCTGTGTCTGCATGTGTTTCCTTTGAGTGCTTTGGTTTCCTTGCACGGTTCAGAGACATGTTTGTTAGATTAACTGCTGATTCTAAACCGGTCGTAGGTGTGAATGTGTGTAAATAGTAGCCTGTCTCTCTGTATTAGCCCTGTGACAGACTGGCAGTCTGCCCAGGGTGTACCCTGCCTCTCACCCTGTGACGTCTGGGATAGGTTCCAGCCTTTTCATTGCCCTGGGATAAGGATGGATGGATGGATGGACAAATAAAGTTGTTAAAGTACATGGAATAAAGCACTGTTTTAAATGTACAGTTGTGCATTTACCCTGAGTTGAACTCAGAGACTAATATTAGGACATTTACAGTAAGTGGAGACAGTTTGCCTGGGAAATTTGCTGTTTTTCGAGCCTCTTGACCTTTCTGGATACTTAGATGTACTGCTAGGAGCACTGGGAAATTCTGGGAGTGCCATCGTGCTGATGGCAATTGTGATCGGGTTTTGTTTGCAGTGGGTAGAGTTTGTTTAGATTTCAGATGTGTGTCTCAGTGCCCTGATTTCCTGTCTTGTCTGTGTATAGCAATAAAGACCTTTAATAACTGAAGGACTTTGTCTTCATTGCATAAATTTCTCCACAAAAAATTTGTTCAGACAGGAATTACATCTGACAAAACAACACAGGAAACATCAGAGGATTTATGAGTCTCATCATTTTATAATTGTTTTTGTGCATCTCTAGTTCAAATTTGGTGTCATGTAGAGAGTTTGACACTGTGGGTCATTTGAAACACAGTTTCAAAGATAACTTATTAAAGTATATTATGATTTTAGCAATGCTTTTTCTCCACTTGAAAGAAAATGAGAAAGTCAGAATCAGTCCTCTGGATGATACCCGGAAACCAAATTTCCTTCACTACATATCAGATGACATGGCATTATGATCATAATATACTAGTCAAAAAAAGAAAATCAAGTCTTTTGTGACAAAATATATTTACAATCTTTGTTATGAATCATTTCACAGTTTATCATTTTTATCTCTTAGAGTGCACAAACATATTCTCTGAGTAGTTTTTGGTTCTGATTGAGTGGTTTTAGTC